>NW_027143129.1:0-81851 GCF_026170545.1 Melanerpes formicivorus
AACTTCTGGAGGCAGTCAAAATGAGCCTTAGAATTCTTCCCTACCTTATTCCTGTGCTGAGATACAGGCTGCTCCAACCTGCTGTAAAATGCTTGATTTCGAGAGTGAGCGAAACTAATGAAAACATTGTTGGGGTAAAACCTAAAGGGAAAGACCTAGCACCAAATCCAATTTGCCATCTGATCTAACTTCTGGAGGCAGTCAAAATGAGCCTTAGAATTCTTCCCTACCTTATTCCTGTGCTGAGATACAGGCTGCTCCAACCTGCTGTAAAATGCTTGATTTCGAGAGTGAGCGAAACTAATGAAAACATTGTTGGGGTAAAACCTAAAGGGAAAGACCTAGCACCAAATCCAATTTGCCATCTGATCTAACTTCTGGAGGCAGTCAAAATGAGCCTTAGAATTCTTCCCTACCTTATTCCTGTGCTGAGATACAGGCTGCTCCAACCTGCTGTAAAATGCTTGATTTCGAGAGTGAGCGAAACTAATGAAAACATTGTTGGGGTAAAACCTAAAGGGAAAGACCTAGCACCAAATCCAATTTGCCATCTGATCTAACTTCTGGAGGCAGTCAAAATGAGCCTTAGAATTCTTCCCTACCTTATTCCTGTGCTGAGATACAGGCTGCTCCAACCTGCTGTAAAATGCTTGATTTCGAGAGTGAGCGAAACTAATGAAAACATTGTTGGGGTAAAACCTAAAGGGAAAGACCTAGCACCAAATCCAATTTGCCATCTGATCTAACTTCTGGAGGCAGTCAAAATGAGCCTTAGAATTCTTCCCTACCTTATTCCTGTGCTGAGATACAGGCTGCTCCAACCTGCTGTAAAATGCTTGATTTCGAGAGTGAGCGAAACTAATGAAAACATTGTTGGGGTAAAACCTAAAGGGAAAGACCTAGCACCAAATCCAATTTGCCATCTGATCTAACTTCTGGAGGCAGTCAAAATGAGCCTTAGAATTCTTCCCTACCTTATTCCTGTGCTGAGATACAGGCTGCTCCAACCTGCTGTAAAATGCTTGATTTCGAGAGTGAGCGAAACTAATGAAAACATTGTTGGGGTAAAACCTAAAGGGAAAGACCTAGCACCAAATCCAATTTGCCATCTGATCTAACTTCTGGAGGCAGTCAAAATGAGCCTTAGAATTCTTCCCTACCTTATTCCTGTGCTGAGATACAGGCTGCTCCAACCTGCTGTAAAATGCTTGATTTCGAGAGTGAGCGAAACTAATGAAAACATTGTTGGGGTAAAACCTAAAGGGAAAGACCTAGCACCAAATCCAATTTGCCATCTGATCTAACTTCTGGAGGCAGTCAAAATGAGCCTTAGAATTCTTCCCTACCTTATTCCTGTGCTGAGATACAGGCTGCTCCAACCTGCTGTAAAATGCTTGATTTCGAGAGTGAGCGAAACTAATGAAAACATTGTTGGGGTAAAACCTAAAGGGAAAGACCTAGCACCAAATCCAATTTGCCATCTGATCTAACTTCTGGAGGCAGTCAAAATGAGCCTTAGAATTCTTCCCTACCTTATTCCTGTGCTGAGATACAGGCTGCTCCAACCTGCTGTAAAATGCTTGATTTCGAGAGTGAGCAGAAACTAATGAAAACATTGTTGGGGTAAAACCTAAAGGGAAAGACCTAGCACCAAATCCAATTTGCCATCTGATCTAACTTCTGGAGGCAGTCAAAATGAGCCTTAGAATTCTTCCCTACCTTATTCCTGTGCTGAGATACAGGCTGCTCCAACCTGCTGTAAAATGCTTGATTTCGAGAGTGAGCGAAACTAATGAAAACATTGTTGGGGTAAAACCTAAAGGGAAAGACCTAGCACCAAATCCAATTTGCCATCTGATCTAACTTCTGGAGGCAGTCAAAATGAGCCTTAGAATTCTTCCCTACCTTATTCCTGTGCTGAGATACAGGCTGCTCCAACCTGCTGTAAAATGCTTGATTTCGAGAGTGAGCGAAACTAATGAAAACATTGTTGGGGTAAAACCTAAAGGGAAAGACCTAGCACCAAATCCAATTTGCCATCTGATCTAACTTCTGGAGGCAGTCAAAATGAGCCTTAGAATTCTTCCCTACCTTATTCCTGTGCTGAGATACAGGCTGCTCCAACCTGCTGTAAAATGCTTGATTTCGAGAGTGAGCGAAACTAATGAAAACATTGTTGGGGTAAAACCTAAAGGGAAAGACCTAGCACCAAATCCAATTTGCCATCTGATCTAACTTCTGGAGGCAGTCAAAATGAGCCTTAGAATTCTTCCCTACCTTATTCCTGTGCTGAGATACAGGCTGCTCCAACCTGCTGTAAAATGCTTGATTTCGAGAGTGAGCGAAACTAATGAAAACATTGTTGGGGTAAAACCTAAAGGGAAAGACCTAGCACCAAATCCAATTTGCCATCTGATCTAACTTCTGGAGGCAGTCAAAATGATCCTTAGAATTCTTCCCTACCTTATTCCTGTGCTGAGATACAGGCTGCTCCAACCTGCTGTAAAATGCTTGATTTCGAGAGTGAGCGAAACTAATGAAAACATTGTTGGGGTAAAACCTAAAGGGAAAGACCTAGCACCAAATCCAATTTGCCATCTGATCTAACTTCTGGAGGCAGTCAAAATGAGCCTTAGAATTCTTCCCTACCCTTATTCCTGTGCTGAGATACAGGCTGCTCCAACCTGCTGTAAAATGCTTGATTTCGAGAGTGAGCGAAACTAATGAAAACATTGTTGGGGTAAAACCTAAAGGGAAAGACCTAGCACCAAATCCAATTTGCCATCTGATCTAACTTCTGGAGGCAGTCAAAATGAGCCTTAGAATTCTTCCCTACCTTATTCCTGTGCTGAGATACAGGCTGCTCCAACCTGCTGTAAAATGCTAGATTTCAAGAGTGAGCGAAACTAATGAAAACATTGTTGGGGTAAAACCTAAAGGGAAAGACCTAGCACCAAATCCAATTTGCCATCTGATCTAACTTCTGGAGGCAGTCAAAATGAGCCTTAGAATTCTTCCCTACCTTATTCCTGTGCTGAGATACAGGCTGCTCCAACCTGCTGTAAAATGCTTGATTTCGAGAGTGAGCGAAACTAATGAAAACATTGTTGGGGTAAAACCTAAAGGGAAAGACCTAGCACCAAATCCAATTTGCCATCTGATCTAACTTCTGGAGGCAGTCAAAATGAGCCTTAGAATTCTTCCCTACCTTATTCCTGTGCTGAGATACAGGCTGCTCCAACCTGCTGTAAAATGCTTGATTTCGAGAGTGAGCGAAACTAATGAAAACATTGTTGGGGTAAAACCTAAAGGGAAAGACCTAGCACCAAATCCAATTTGCCATCTGATCTAACTTCTGGAGGCAGTCAAAATGATCCTTAGAATTCTTCCCTACCTTATTCCTGTGCTGAGATACAGGCTGCTCCAACCTGCTGTAAAATGCTTGATTTCGAGAGTGAGCGAAACTAATGAAAACATTGTTGGGGTAAAACCTAAAGGGAAAGACCTAGCACCAAATCCAATTTGCCATCTGATCTAACTTCTGGAGGCAGTCAAAATGAGCCTTAGAATTCTTCCCTACCTTATTCCTGTGCTGAGATACAGGCTGCTCCAACCTGCTGTAAAATGCTTGATTTCGAGAGTGAGCGAAACTAATGAAAACATTGTTGGGGTAAAACCTAAAGGGAAAGACCTAGCACCAAATCCAATTTGCCATCTGATCTAACTTCTGGAGGCAGTCAAAATGAGCCTTAGAATTCTTCCCTACCTTATTCCTGTGCTGAGATACAGGCTGCTCCAACCTGCTGTAAAATGCTTGATTTCGAGAGTGAGCGAAAACTAATGAAAACATTGTTGGGGTAAAACCTAAAGGGAAAGACCTAGCACCAAATCCAATTTGCCATCTGATCTAACTTCTGGAGGCAGTGTAAATGATCCTTAGAATTCTTCCCTACCTTATTCCTGTGCTGAGATACAGGCTGCTCCAACCTGCTGTAAAATGCTTGATTTCGAGAGTGAGCGAAACTAATGAAAACATTGTTGGGGTAAAACCTAAAGGGAAAGACCTAGCACCAAATCCAATTTGCCATCTGATCTAACTTCTGGAGGCAGTCAAAATGAGCCTTAGAATTCTTCCCTACCTTATTCCTGTGCTGAGATACAGGCTGCTCCAACCTGCTGTAAAATGCTTGATTTCGAGAGTGAGCGAAACTAATGAAAACATTGTTGGGGTAAAACCTAAAGGGAAAGACCTAGCACCAAATCCAATTTGCCATCTGATCTACCTTCTGGAGGCAGTCAAAATGATCCTTAGAATTCTTCCCTACCTTATTCCTGTGCTGAGATACAGGCTGCTCCAACCTGCTGTAAAATGCTTGATTTCGAGAGTGAGCGAAACTAATGAAAACATTGTTGGGGTAAAACCTAAAGGGAAAGACCTAGCACCAAATCCAATTTGCCATCTGATCTAACTTCTAGAGGCAGTCAAAATGATCCTTAGAATTCTTCCCTACCTTATTCCTGTGCTGAGATACAGGCTGCTCCAACCTGCTGTAAAATGCTTGATTTCGAGAGTGAGCGAAACTAATGAAAACATTGTTGGGGTAAAACCTAAAGGGAAAGACCTAGCACCAAATCCAATTTGCCATCTGATCTAACTTCTGGAGGCAGTCAAAATGATCCTTAGAATTCTTCCCTACCTTATTCCTGTGCTGAGATACAGGCTGCTCCAACCTGCTGTAAAATGCTTGATTTCGAGAGTGAGCGAAACTAATGAAAACATTGTTGGGGTAAAACCTAAAGGGAAAGACCTAGCACCAAATCCAATTTGCCATCTGATCTAACTTCTGGAGGCAGTCAAAATGAGCCTTAGAATTCTTCCCTACCTTATTCCTGTGCTGAGATACAGGCTGCTCCAACCTGCTGTAAAATGCTTGATTTCGAGAGTGAGCGAAACTAATGAAAACATTGTTGGGGTAAAACCTAAAGGGAAAGACCTAGCACCAAATCCAATTTGCCATCTGATCTAACTTCTGGAGGCAGTCAAAATGAGCCTTAGAATTCTTCCCTACCTTATTCCTGTGCTGAGATACAGGCTGCTCCAACCTGCTGTAAAATGCTTGATTTCGAGAGTGAGCGAAACTAATGAAAACATTGTTGGGGTAAAACCTAAAGGGAAAGACCTAGCACCAAATCCAATTTACCATCTGATCTAACTTCTGGAGGCGAGTCAAAATGATCCTTAGAATTCTTCCCTACCTTATTCCTGTGCTGAGATACAGGCTGCTCCAACCTGCTGTAAAATGCTTGATTTCGAGAGTGAGCGAAACTAATGAAAACATTGTTGGGGTAAAACCTAAAGGGAAAGACCTAGCACCAAATCCAATTTGCCATCTGATCTAACTTCTGGAGGCAGTCAAAATGAGCCTTAGAATTCTTCCCTACCTTATTCCTGTGCTGAGATACAGGCTGCTCCAACCTGCTGTAAAATGCTTGATTTCGAGAGTGAGCGAAACTAATGAAAACATTGTTGGGGTAAAACCTAAAGGGAAAGACCTAGCACCAAATCCAATTTGCCATCTGATCTAACTTCTGGAGGCAGTCAAAATGATCCTTAGAATTCTTCCCTACCTTATTCCTGTGCTGAGATACAGGCTGCTCCAACCTGCTGTAAAATGCTTGATTTTCGAGAGTGAGCGAAACTAATGAAAACATTGTTGGGGTAAAACCTAAAGGGAAAGACCTAGCACCAAATCCAATTTGCCATCTGATCTAACTTCTGGAGGCAGTCAAAATGAGCCTTAGAATTCTTCCCTACCTTATTCCTGTGCTGAGATACAGGCTGCTCCAACCTGCTGTAAAATGCTTGATTTCGAGAGTGAGCGAAACTAATGAAAACATTGTTGGGGTAAAACCTAAAGGGAAAGACCTAGCACCAAATCCAATTTGCCATCTGATCTAACTTCTGGAGGCAGTCAAAATGATCCTTAGAATTCTTCCCTACCTTATTCCTGTGCTGAGATACAGGCTGCTCCAACCTGCTGTAAAATGCTTGATTTCGAGAGTGAGCGAAACTAATGAAAACATTGTTGGGGTAAAACCTAAAGGGAAAGACCTAGCACCAAATCCAATTTGCCATCTGATCTAACTTCTAGAGGCAGTCAAAATGATCCTTAGAATTCTTCCCTACCTTATTCCTGTGCTGAGATACAGGCTGCTCCAACCTGCTGTAAAATGCTTGATTTCGAGAGTGAGCGAAACTAATGAAAACATTGTTGGGGTAAAACCTAAAGGGAAAGACCTAGCACCAAATCCAATTTGCCATCTGATCTAACTTCTGGAGGCAGTCAAAATGATCCTTAGAATTCTTCCCTACCTTATTCCTGTGCTGAGATACAGGCTGCTCCAACCTGCTGTAAAATGCTTGATTTCGAGAGTGAGCGAAACTAATGAAAACATTGTTGGGGTAAAACCTAAAGGGAAAGACCTAGCACCAAATCCAATTTGCCATCTGATCTAACTTCTGGAGGCAGTCAAAATGAGCCTTAGAATTCTTCCCTACCTTATTCCTGTGCTGAGATACAGGCTGCTCCAACCTGCTGTAAAATGCTTGATTTCGAGAGTGAGCGAAACTAATGAAAACATTGTTGGGGTAAAACCTAAAGGGAAAGACCTAGCACCAAATCCAATTTGCCATCTGATCTAACTTCTGGAGGCAGTCAAAATGAGCCTTAGAATTCTTCCCTACCTTATTCCTGTGCTGAGATACAGGCTGCTCCAACCTGCTGTAAAATGCTTGATTTCGAGAGTGAGCGAAACTAATGAAAACATTGTTGGGGTAAAACCTAAAGGGAAAGACCTAGCACCAAATCCAATTTACCATCTGATCTAACTTCTGGAGGCAGTCAAAATGATCCTTAGAATTCTTCCCTACCTTATTCCTGTGCTGAGATACAGGCTGCTCCAACCTGCTGTAAAATGCTTGATTTCGAGAGTGAGCGAAACTAATGAAAACATTGTTGGGGTAAAACCTAAAGGGAAAGACCTAGCACCAAATCCAATTTGCCATCTGATCTAACTTCTGGAGGCAGTCAAAATGAGCCTTAGAATTCTTCCCTACCTTATTCCTGTGCTGAGATACAGGCTGCTCCAACCTGCTGTAAAATGCTTGATTTCGAGAGTGAGCGAAACTAATGAAAACATTGTTGGGGTAAAACCTAAAGGGAAAGACCTAGCACCAAATCCAATTTGCCATCTGATCTAACTTCTGGAGGCAGTCAAAATGATCCTTAGAATTCTTCCCTACCTTATTCCTGTGCTGAGATACAGGCTGCTCCAACCTGCTGTAAAATGCTTGATTTCGAGAGTGAGCGAAACTAATGAAAACATTGTTGGGGTAAAACCTAAAGGGAAAGACCTAGCACCAAATCCAATTTGCCATCTGATCTAACTTCTGGAGGCAGTCAAAATGAGCCTTAGAATTCTTCCCTACCTTATTCCTGTGCTGAGATACAGGCTGCTCCAACCTGCTGTAAAATGCTTGATTTCGAGAGTGAGCGAAACTAATGAAAACATTGTTGGGGTAAAACCTAAAGGGAAAGACCTAGCACCAAATCCAATTTGCCATCTGATCTAACTTCTGGAGGCAGTCAAAATGATCCTTAGAATTCTTCCCTACCTTATTCCTGTGCTGAGATACAGGCTGCTCCAACCTGCTGTAAAATGCTTGATTTCGAGAGTGAGCGAAACTAATGAAAACATTGTTGGGGTAAAACCTAAAGGGAAAGACCTAGCACCAAATCCAATTTGCCATCTGATCTAACTTCTGGAGGCAGTCAAAATGAGCCTTAGAATTCTTCCCTACCTTATTCCTGTGCTGAGATACAGGCTGCTCCAACCTGCTGTAAAATGCTTGATTTCGAGAGTGAGCGAAACTAATGAAAACATTGTTGGGGTAAAACCTAAAGGGAAAGACCTAGCACCAAATCCAATTTGCCATCTGATCTAACTTCTGGAGGCAGTCAAAATGAGCCTTAGAATTCTTCCCTACCTTATTCCTGTGCTGAGATACAGGCTGCTCCAACCTGCTGTAAAATGCTTGATTTCGAGAGTGAGCGAAACTAATGAAAACATTGTTGGGGTAAAACCTAAAGGGAAAGACCTAGCACCAAATCCAATTTGCCATCTGATCTAACTTCTGGAGGCAGTCAAAATGAGCCTTAGAATTCTTCCCTACCTTATTCCTGTGCTGAGATACAGGCTGCTCCAACCTGCTGTAAAATGCTTGATTTCGAGAGTGAGCGAAACTAATGAAAACATTGTTGGGGTAAAACCTAAAGGGAAAGACCTAGCACCAAATCCAATTTGCCATCTGATCTAACTTCTGGAGGCAGTCAAAATGAGCCTTAGAATTCTTCCCTACCTTATTCCTGTGCTGAGATACAGGCTGCTCCAACCTGCTGTAAAATGCTTGATTTCGAGAGTGAGCGAAACTAATGAAAACATTGTTGGGGTAAAACCTAAAGGGAAAGACCTAGCACCAAATCCAATTTGCCATCTGATCTAACTTCTGGAGGCAGTCAAAATGAGCCTTAGAATTCTTCCCTACCTTATTCCTGTGCTGAGATACAGGCTGCTCCAACCTGCTGTAAAATGCTTGATTTCGAGAGTGAGCGAAACTAATGAAAACATTGTTGGGGTAAAACCTAAAGGGAAAGACCTAGCACCAAATCCAATTTGCCATCTGATCTAACTTCTGGAGGCAGTCAAAATGAGCCTTAGAATTCTTCCCTACCTTATTCCTGTGCTGAGATACAGGCTGCTCCAACCTGCTGTAAAATGCTTGATTTCGAGAGTGAGCGAAACTAATGAAAACATTGTTGGGGTAAAACCTAAAGGGAAAGACCTAGCACCAAATCCAATTTGCCATCTGATCTAACTTCTGGAGGCAGTCAAAATGAGCCTTAGAATTCTTTCCTACCTTATTCCTGTGCTGAGATACAGGCTGCTCCAACCTGCTGTAAAATGCTTGATTTCGAGAGTGAGCGAAACTAATGAAAACATTGTTGGGGTAAAACCTAAAGGGAAAGACCTAGCACCAAATCCAATTTGCCATCTGATCTAACTTCTGGAGGCAGTCAAAATGATCCTTAGAATTCTTCCCTACCTTATTCCTGTGCTGAGATACAGGGCTGCTCCAACCTGCTGTAAAATGCTTGATTTCGAGAGTGAGCGAAACTAATGAAAACATTGTTGGGGTAAAACCTAAAGGGAAAGACCTAGCACCAAATCCAATTTGCCATCTGATCTAACTTCTGGAGGCAGTCAAAATGATCCTTAGAATTCTTCCTACCTTATTCCTGTGCTGAGATACAGGCTGCTCCAACCTGCTGTAAAATGCTTGATTTCGAGAGTGAGCGAAACTAATGAAAACATTGTTGGGGTAAAACCTAAAGGGAAAGACCTAGCACCAAATCCAATTTGCCATCTGATCTAACTTCTGGAGGCAGTCAAAATGAGCCTTAGAATTCTTCCCTACCTTATTCCTGCGCTGAGATACAGGCTGCTCCAACCTGCTGTAAAATGCTTGATTTCGAGAGTGAGCGAAACTAATGAAAACATTGTTGGGGTAAAACCTAAAGGGAAAGACCTAGCACCAAATCCAATTTGCCATCTGATCTAACTTCTGGAGGCAGTCAAAATGAGCCTTAGAATTCTTCCCTACCTTATTCCTGTGCTGAGATACAGGCTGCTCCAACCTGCTGTAAAATGCTTGATTTCGAGAGTGAGCGAAACTAATGAAAACATTGTTGGGGTAAAACCTAAAGGGAAAGACCTAGCACCAAATCCAATTTGCCATCTGATCTAACTTCTGGAGGCAGTCAAAATGAGCCTTAGAATTCTTCCCTACCTTATTCCTGCGCTGAGATACAGGCTGCTCCAACCTGCTGTAAAATGCTTGATTTCGAGAGTGAGCGAAACTAATGAAAACATTGTTGGGGTAAAACCTAAAGGGAAAGACCTAGCACCAAATCCAATTTGCCATCTGATCTAACTTCTGGAGGCAGTCAAAATGAGCCTTAGAATTCTTCCCTACCTTATTCCTGTGCTGAGATACAGGCTGCTCCAACCTGCTGTAAAATGCTTGATTTCGAGAGTGAGCGAAACTAATGAAAACATTGTTGGGGTAAAACCTAAAGGGAAAGACCTAGCACCAAATCCAATTTGCCATCTGATCTAACTTCTGGAGGCAGTCAAAATGAGCCTTAGAATTCTTCCCTACCTTATTCCTGTGCTGAGATACAGGCTGCTCCAACCTGCTGTAAAATGCTTGATTTCGAGAGTGAGCGAAACTAATGAAAACATTGTTGGGGTAAAACCTAAAGGGAAAGACCTAGCACCAAATCCAATTTGCCATCTGATCTAACTTCTGGAGGCAGTCAAAATGAGCCTTAGAATTCTTCCCTACCTTATTCCTGTGCTGAGATACAGGCTGCTCCAACCTGCTGTAAAATGCTTGATTTCGAGAGTGAGCGAAACTAATGAAAACATTGTTGGGGTAAAACCTAAAGGGAAAGACCTAGCACCAAATCCAATTTGCCATCTGATCTAACTTCTGGAGGCAGTCAAAATGATCCTTAGAATTCTTCCCTACCTTATTCCTGTGCTGAGATACAGGCTGCTCCAACCTGCTGTAAAATGCTTGATTTCGAGAGTGAGCGAAACTAATGAAAACATTGTTGGGGTAAAACCTAAAGGGAAAGACCTAGCACCAAATCCAATTTGCCATCTGATCTAACTTCTGGAGGCAGTCAAAATGAGCCTTAGAATTCTTCCCTACCTTATTCCTGTGCTGAGATACAGGCTGCTCCAACCTGCTGTAAAATGCTTGATTTCGAGAGTGAGCGAAACTAATGAAAACATTGTTGGGGTAAAACCTAAAGGGAAAGACCTAGCACCAAATCCAATTTGCCATCTGATCTAACTTCTGGAGGCAGTCAAAATGAGCCTTAGAATTCTTCCCTACCTTATTCCTGTGCTGAGATACAGGCTGCTCCAATCTGCTGTAAAATGCTTGATTTCGAGAGTGAGCGAAACTAATGAAAACATTGTTGGGGTAAAACCTAAAGGGAAAGACCTAGCACCAAATCCAATTTGCCATCTGATCTAACTTCTGGAGGCAGTCAAAATGATCCTTAGAATTCTTCCCTACCTTATTCCTGTGCTGAGATACAGGCTGCTCCAACCTGCTGTAAAATGCTTGATTTCGAGAGTGAGCGAAACTAATGAAAACATTGTTGGGGTAAAACCTAAAGGGAAAGACCTAGCACCAAATCCAATTTGCCATCTGATCTAACTTCTGGAGGCAGTCAAAATGAGCCTTAGAATTCTTCCCTACCTTATTCCTGTGCTGAGATACAGGCTGCTCCAACCTGCTGTAAAATGCTTGATTTCGAGAGTGAGCGAAACTAATGAAAACATTGTTGGGGTAAAACCTAAAGGGAAAGACCTAGCACCAAATCCAATTTGCCATCTGATCTAACTTCTGGAGGCAGTCAAAATGAGCCTTAGAATTCTTCCCTACCTTATTCCTGTGCTGAGATACAGGCTGCTCCAACCTGCTGTAAAATGCTTGATTTCGAGAGTGAGCGAAACTAATGAAAACATTGTTGGGGTAAAACCTAAAGGGAAAGACCTAGCACCAAATCCAATTTGCCATCTGATCTAACTTCTGGAGGCAGTCAAAATGATCCTTAGAATTCTTCCCTACCTTATTCCTGTGCTGAGATACAGGCTGCTCCAACCTGCTGTAAAATGCTTGATTTCGAGAGTGAGCGAAACTAATGAAAACATTGTTGGGGTAAAACCTAAAGGGAAAGACCTAGCACCAAATCCAATTTGCCATCTGATCTAACTTCTGGAGGCAGTCAAAATGAGCCTTAGAATTCTTCCCTACCTTATTCCTGTGCTGAGATACAGGCTGCTCCAACCTGCTGTAAAATGCTTGATTTCGAGAGTGAGCGAAACTAATGAAAACATTGTTGGGGTAAAACCTAAAGGGAAAGACCTAGCACCAAATCCAATTTGCCATCTGATCTAACTTCTGGAGGCAGTCAAAATGAGCCTTAGAATTCTTCCCTACCTTATTCCTGTGCTGAGATACAGGCTGCTCCAACCTGCTGTAAAATGCTTGATTTCGAGAGTGAGCGAAACTAATGAAAACATTGTTGGGGTAAAACCTAAAGGGAAAGACCTAGCACCAAATCCAATTTGCCATCTGATCTAACTTCTGGAGGCAGTCAAAATGAGCCTTAGAATTCTTCCCTACCTTATTCCTGTGCTGAGATACAGGCTGCTCCAACCTGCTGTAAAATGCTTGATTTCGAGAGTGAGCGAAACTAATGAAAACATTGTTGGGGTAAAACCTAAAGGGAAAGACCTAGCACCAAATCCAATTTGCCATCTGATCTAACTTCTGGAGGCAGTCAAAATGAGCCTTAGAATTCTTCCCTACCTTATTCCTGTGCTGAGATACAGGCTGCTCCAACCTGCTGTAAAATGCTTGATTTCGAGAGTGAGCGAAACTAATGAAAACATTGTTGGGGTAAAACCTAAAGGGAAAGACCTAGCACCAAATCCAATTTGCCATCTGATCTAACTTCTGGAGGCAGTCAAAATGAGCCTTAGAATTCTTCCCTACCTTATTCCTGTGCTGAGATACAGGCTGCTCCAACCTGCTGTAAAATGCTTGATTTCGAGAGTGAGCGAAACTAATGAAAACATTGTTGGGGTAAAACCTAAAGGGAAAGACCTAGCACCAAATCCAATTTGCCATCTGATCTAACTTCTGGAGGCAGTCAAAATGAGCCTTAGAATTCTTCCCTACCTTATTCCTGTGCTGAGATACAGGCTGCTCCAACCTGCTGTAAAATGCTTGATTTCAAGAGTGAGCGAAACTAATGAAAACATTGTTGGGGTAAAACCTAAAGGGAAAGACCTAGCACCAAATCCAATTTGCCATCTGATCTAACTTCTGGAGGCAGTGTAAATGATCCTTAGAATTCTTCCCTACCTTATTCCTGTGCTGAGATACAGGCTGCTCCAACCTGCTGTAAAATGCTTGATTTCGAGAGTGAGCGAAACTAATGAAAACATTGTTGGGGTAAAACCTAAAGGGAAAGACCTAGCACCAAATCCAATTTGCCTTCTGATCTAACTTCTGGAGGCAGTCAAAATGATCCTTAGAATTCTTCCCTACCTTATTCCTGTGCTGAGATACAGGCTGCTCCAACCTGCTGTAAAATGCTTGATTTCGAGAGTGAGCGAAACTAATGAAAACATTGTTGGGGTAAAACCTAAAGGGAAAGACCTAGCACCAAATCCAATTTGCCATCTGATCTAACTTCTGGAGGCAGTCAAAATGATCCTTAGAATTCTTCCCTACCTTATTCCTGTGCTGAGATACAGGCTGCTCCAACCTGCTGTAAAATGCTTGATTTCGAGAGTGAGCGAAACTAATGAAAACATTGTTGGGGTAAAACCTAAAGGGAAAGACCTAGCACCAAATCCAATTTGCCATCTGATCTAACTTCTGGAGGCAGTCAAAATGAGCCTTAGAATTCTTCCCTACCTTATTCCTGTGCTGAGATACAGGCTGCTCCAACCTGCTGTAAAATGCTTGATTTCGAGAGTGAGCGAAACTAATGAAAACATTGTTGGGGTAAAACCTAAAGGGAAAGACCTAGCACCAAATCCAATTTGCCATCTGATCTAACTTCTGGAGGCAGTCAAAATGATCCTTAGAATTCTTCCCTACCTTATTCCTGTGCTGAGATAGAGGCTGCTCCAACCTGCTGTAAAATGCTTGATTTCGAGAGTGAGCGAAACTAATGAAAACATTGTTGGGGTAAAACCTAAAGGGAAAGACCTAGCACCAAATCCAATTTGCCATCTGATCTAACTTCTGGAGGCAGTCAAAATGAGCCTTAGAATTCTTCCCTACCTTATTCCTGTGCTGAGATACAGGCTGCTCCAACCTGCTGTAAAATGCTTGATTTCGAGAGTGAGCGAAACTAATGAAAACATTGTTGGGGTAAAACCTAAAGGGAAAGACCTAGCACCAAATCCAATTTGCCATCTGATCTAACTTCTGGAGGCAGTCAAAATGAGCCTTAGAATTCTTCCCTACCTTATTCCTGTGCTGAGATACAGGCTGCTCCAATCTGCTGTAAAATGCTTGATTTCGAGAGTGAGCGAAACTAATGAAAACATTGTTGGGGTAAAACCTAAAGGGAAAGACCTAGCACCAAATCCAATTTGCCATCTGATCTAACTTCTGGAGGCAGTCAAAATGATCCTTAGAATTCTTCCCTACCTTATTCCTGTGCTGAGATACAGGCTGCTCCAACCTGCTGTAAAATGCTTGATTTCGAGAGTGAGCGAAACTAATGAAAACATTGTTGGGGTAAAACCTAAAGGGAAAGACCTAGCACCAAATCCAATTTGCCATCTGATCTAACTTCTGGAGGCAGTCAAAATGAGCCTTAGAATTCTTCCCTACCTTATTCCTGTGCTGAGATACAGGCTGCTCCAACCTGCTGTAAAATGCTTGATTTCGAGAGTGAGCGAAACTAATGAAAACATTGTTGGGGTAAAACCTAAAGGGAAAGACCTAGCACCAAATCCAATTTGCCATCTGATCTAACTTCTGGAGGCAGTCAAAATGATCCTTAGAATTCTTCCCTACCTTATTCCTGTGCTGAGATACAGGCTGCTCCAACCTGCTGTAAAATGCTTGATTTCGAGAGTGAGCGAAACTAATGAAAACATTGTTGGGGTAAAACCTAAAGGGAAAGACCTAGCACCAAATCCAATTTGCCATCTGATCTAACTTCTGGAGGCAGTCAAAATGATCCTTAGAATTCTTCCCTACCTTATTCCTGTGCTGAGATACAGGCTGCTCCAACCTGCTG
Source organism: Melanerpes formicivorus (assembly GCF_026170545.1). NCBI lineage: Eukaryota > Metazoa > Chordata > Aves > Piciformes > Picidae > Melanerpes > Melanerpes formicivorus. The sequence goes on from NW_027143129.1 coordinate 14,970, forward strand.
TAAAATGCTTGATTTTGAGAGTGAGCGAAACTAATGAAAACATTGTTGGGGTAAAACCTAAAGGGAAAGACCTAGCACCAAATCCAATTTGCCATCTGATCTAACTTCTGGAGGCAGTCAAAATGAGCCTTAGAATTCTTCCCTACCTTATTCCTGTGCTGAGATACAGGCTGCTCCAACCTGCTGTAAAATGCTTGATTTCAAGAGTGAGCGAAACTAATGAAAACATTGTTGGGGTAAAACCTAAAGGGAAAGACCTAGCACCAAATCCAATTTGCCATCTGATCTAACTTCTGGAGGCAGTGTAAATGATCCTTAGAATTCTTCCCTACCTTATTCCTGTGCTGAGATACAGGCTGCTCCAACCTGCTGTAAAATGCTTGATTTCGAGAGTGAGCGAAACTAATGAAAACATTGTTGGGGTAAAACCTAAAGGGAAAGACCTAGCACCAAATCCAATTTGCCATCTGATCTAACTTCTGGAGGCAGTCAAAATGAGCCTTAGAATTCTTCCCTACCTTATTCCTGTGCTGAGATACAGGCTGCTCCAACCTGCTGTAAAATGCTTGATTTCGAGAGTGAGCGAAACTAATGAAAACATTGTTGGGGTAAAACCTAAAGGGAAAGACCTAGCACCAAATCCAATTTGCCATCTGATCTAACTTCTGGAGGCAGTCAAAATGATCCTTAGAATTCTTCCCTACCTTATTCCTGTGCTGAGATACAGGCTGCTCCAACCTGCTGTAAAATGCTTGATTTCGAGAGTGAGCGAAACTAATGAAAACATTGTTGGGGTAAAACCTAAAGGGAAAGACCTAGCACCAAATCCAATTTGCCATCTGATCTAACTTCTGGAGGCAGTCAAAATGAGCCTTAGAATTCTTCCCTACCTTATTCCTGTGCTGAGATACAGGCTGCTCCAACCTGCTGTAAAATGCTTGATTTCGAGAGTGAGCGAAACTAATGAAAACATTGTTGGGGTAAAACCTAAAGGGAAAGACCTAGCACCAAATCCAATTTGCCATCTGATCTAACTTCTGGAGGCAGTCAAAATGAGCCTTAGAATTCTTCCCTACCTTATTCCTGTGCTGAGATACAGGCTGCTCCAACCTGCTGTAAAATGCTTGATTTCGAGAGTGAGCGAAACTAATGAAAACATTGTTGGGGGTAAAACCTAAAGGGAAAGACCTAGCACCAAATCCAATTTGCCATCTGATCTAACTTCTGGAGGCAGTCAAAATGAGCCTTAGAATTCTTCCCTACCTTATTCCTGTGCTGAGATACAGGCTGCTCCAACCTGCTGTAAAATGCTTGATTTCGAGAGTGAGCGAAACTAATGAAAACATTGTTGGGGTAAAACCTAAAGGGAAAGACCTAGCACCAAATCCAATTTGCCATCTGATCTAACTTCTGGAGGCAGTCAAAATGAGCCTTAGAATTCTTCCCTACCTTATTCCTGTGCTGAGATACAGGCTGCTCCAACCTGCTGTAAAATGCTTGATTTCGAGAGTGAGCGAAACTAATGAAAACATTGTTGGGGTAAAACCTAAAGGGAAAGACCTAGCACCAAATCCAATTTGCCATCTGATCTAACTTCTGGAGGCAGTCAAAATGAGCCTTAGAATTCTTCCCTACCTTATTCCTGTGCTGAGATACAGGCTGCTCCAACCTGCTGTAAAATGCTTGATTTCGAGAGTGAGCGAAACTAATGAAAACATTGTTGGGGTAAAACCTAAAGGGAAAGACCTAGCACCAAATCCAATTTGCCATCTGATCTAACTTCTGGAGGCAGTCAAAATGAGCCTTAGAATTCTTCCCTACCTTATTCCTGTGCTGAGATACAGGCTGCTCCAACCTGCTGTAAAATGCTTGATTTCGAGAGTGAGCGAAACTAATGAAAACATTGTTGGGGTAAAACCTAAAGGGAAAGACCTAGCACCAAATCCAATTTGCCATCTGATCTAACTTCTGGAGGCAGTCAAAATGAGCCTTAGAATTCTTCCCTACCTTATTCCTGTGCTGAGATACAGGCTGCTCCAACCTGCTGTAAAATGCTTGATTTCGAGAGTGAGCGAAACTAATGAAAACATTGTTGGGGTAAAACCTAAAGGGAAAGACCTAGCACCAAATCCAATTTGCCATCTGATCTAACTTCTGGAGGCAGTCAAAATGAGCCTTAGAATTCTTCCCTACCTTATTCCTGTGCTGAGATACAGGCTGCTCCAACCTGCTGTAAAATGCTTGATTTCGAGAGTGAGCGAAACTAATGAAAACATTGTTGGGGTAAAACCTAAAGGGAAAGACCTAGCACCAAATCCAATTTGCCATCTGATCTAACTTCTGGAGGCAGTCAAAATGATCCTTAGAATTCTTCCCTACCTTATTCCTGTGCTGAGATAGAGGCTGCTCCAACCTGCTGTAAAATGCTTGATTTCGAGAGTGAGCGAAACTAATGAAAACATTGTTGGGGTAAAACCTAAAGGGAAAGACCTAGCACCAAATCCAATTTGCCATCTGATCTAACTTCTGGAGGCAGTCAAAATGAGCCTTAGAATTCTTCCCTACCTTATTCCTGTGCTGAGATACAGGCTGCTCCAACCTGCTGTAAAATGCTTGATTTCGAGAGTGAGCGAAACTAATGAAAACATTGTTGGGGTAAAACCTAAAGGGAAAGACCTAGCACCAAATCCAATTTGCCATCTGATCTAACTTCTGGAGGCAGTCAAAATGAGCCTTAGAATTCTTCCCTACCTTATTCCTGTGCTGAGATACAGGCTGCTCCAACCTGCTGTAAAATGCTTGATTTCGAGAGTGAGCGAAACTAATGAAAACATTGTTGGGGTAAAACCTAAAGGGAAAGACCTAGCATCAAATCCAATTTGCCATCTGATCTAACTTCTGGAGGCAGTCAAAATGAGCATTTGAATTCTTCCCTACCTTATTCCTGTGCTGAGATACAGGCTGCTCCAACCTGCTGTAAAATGCTTGATTTCGAGAGTGAGCGAAACTAATGAAAACATTGTTGGGGTAAAACCTAAAGGGAAAGACCTAGCACCAAATCCAATTTGCCATCTGATCTAACTTCTGGAGGCAGTGTAAATGATCCTTAGAATTCTTCCCTACCTTATTCCTGTGCTGAGATACAGGCTGCTCCAACCTGCTGTAAAATGCTTGATTTCGAGAGTGAGCGAAACTAATGAAAACATTGTTGGGGTAAAACCTAAAGGGAAAGACCTAGCACCAAATCCAATTTGCCATCTGATCTAACTTCTGGAGGCAGTCAAAATGATCCTTAGAATTCTTCCCTACCTTATTCCTGTGCTGAGATACAGGCTGCTCCAACCTGCTGTAAAATGCTTGATTTCGAGAGTGAGCGAAACTAATGAAAACATTGTTGGGGTAAAACCTAAAGGGAAAGACCTAGCACCAAATCCAATTTGCCATCTGATCTAACTTCTGGAGGCAGTCAAAATGAGCCTTAGAATTCTTCCCTACCTTATTCCTGTGCTGAGATACAGGCTGCTCCAACCTGCTGTAAAATGCTTGATTTCGAGAGTGAGCGAAACTAATGAAAACATTGTTGGGGTAAAACCTAAAGGGAAAGACCTAGCACCAAATCCAATTTGCCATCTGATCTAACTTCTGGAGGCAGTCAAAATGAGCCTTAGAATTCTTCCCTACCTTATTCCTGTGCTGAGATACAGGCTGCTCCAACCTGCTGTAAAATGCTTGATTTCGAGAGTGAGCGAAACTAATGAAAACATTGTTGGGGTAAAACCTAAAGGGAAAGACCTAGCACCAAATCCAATTTGCCATCTGATCTAACTTCTGGAGGCAGTCAAAATGAGCCTTAGAATTCTTCCCTACCTTATTCCTGTGCTGAGATACAGGCTGCTCCAACCTGCTGTAAAATGCTTGATTTCGAGAGTGAGCGAAACTAATGAAAACATTGTTGGGGTAAAACCTAAAGGGAAAGACCTAGCACCAAATCCAATTTGCCATCTGATCTAACTTCTGGAGGCAGTCAAAATGAGCCTTAGAATTCTTCCCTACCTTATTCCTGTGCTGAGATACAGGCTGCTCCAACCTGCTGTAAAATGCTTGATTTCGAGAGTGAGCGAAACTAATGAAAACATTGTTGGGGTAAAACCTAAAGGGAAAGACCTAGCACCAAATCCAATTTGCCATCTGATCTAACTTCTGGAGGCAGTCAAAATGAGCCTTAGAATTCTTCCCTACCTTATTCCTGTGCTGAGATACAGGCTGCTCCAACCTGCTGTAAAATGCTTGATTTCGAGAGTGAGCGAAACTAATGAAAACATTGTTGGGGTAAAACCTAAAGGGAAAGACCTAGCACCAAATCCAATTTGCCATCTGATCTAACTTCTGGAGGCAGTCAAAATGATCCTTAGAATTCTTCCCTACCTTATTCCTGTGCTGAGATACAGGCTGCTCCAATCTGCTGTAAAATGCTTGATTTCGAGAGTGAGCGAAACTAATGAAAACATTGTTGGGGTAAAACCTAAAGGGAAAGACCTAGCACCAAATCCAATTTGCCATCTGATCTAACTTCTGGAGGCAGTCAAAATGATCCTTAGAATTCTTCCCTACCTTATTCCTGTGCTGAGATACAGGCTGCTCCAACCTGCTGTAAAATGCTTGATTTCGAGAGTGAGCGAAACTAATGAAAACATTGTTGGGGTAAAACCTAAAGGGAAAGACCTAGCACCAAATCCAATTTGCCATCTGATCTAACTTCTGGAGGCAGTCAAAATGAGCCTTAGAATTCTTCCCTACCTTATTCCTGTGCTGAGATACAGGCTGCTCCAACCTGCTGTAAAATGCTTGATTTCGAGAGTGAGCGAAACTAATGAAAACATTGTTGGGGTAAAACCTAAAGGGAAAGACCTAGCACCAAATCCAATTTGCCATCTGATCTAACTTCTGGAGGCAGTCAAAATGATCCTTAGAATTCTTCCCTACCTTATTCCTGTGCTGAGATACAGGCTGCTCCAACCTGCTGTAAAATGCTTGATTTCGAGAGTGAGCGAAACTAATGAAAACATTGTTGGGGTAAAACCTAAAGGGAAAGACCTAGCACCAAATCCAATTTGCCATCTGATCTAACTTCTGGAGGCAGTCAAAATGATCCTTAGAATTCTTCCCTACCTTATTCCTGTGCTGAGATAGAGGCTGCTCCAACCTGCTGTAAAATGCTTGATTTCGAGAGTGAGCGAAACTAATGAAAACATTGTTGGGGTAAAACCTAAAGGGAAAGACCTAGCACCAAATCCAATTTGCCATCTGATCTAACTTCTGGAGGCAGTCAAAATGAGCCTTAGAATTCTTCCCTACCTTATTCCTGTGCTGAGATACAGGCTGCTCCAACCTGCTGTAAAATGCTTGATTTCGAGAGTGAGCGAAACTAATGAAAACATTGTTGGGGTAAAACCTAAAGGGAAAGACCTAGCACCAAATCCAATTTGCCATCTGATCTAACTTCTGGAGGCAGTCAAAATGAGCCTTAGAATTCTTCCCTACCTTATTCCTGTGCTGAGATACAGGCTGCTCCAACCTGCTGTAAAATGCTTGATTTCGAGAGTGAGCGAAACTAATGAAAACATTGTTGGGGTAAAACCTAAAGGGAAAGACCTAGCATCAAATCCAATTTGCCATCTGATCTAACTTCTGGAGGCAGTCAAAATGAGCATTTGAATTCTTCCCTACCTTATTCCTGTGCTGAGATACAGGCTGCTCCAACCTGCTGTAAAATGCTTGATTTCGAGAGTGAGCGAAACTAATGAAAACATTGTTGGGGTAAAACCTAAAGGGAAAGACCTAGCACCAAATCCAATTTGCCATCTGATCTAACTTCTGGAGGCAGTCAAAATGAGCCTTAGAATTCTTCCCTACCTTATTCCTGTGCTGAGATACAGGCTGCTCCAACCTGCTGTAAAATGCTTGATTTCGAGAGTGAGCGAAACTAATGAAAACATTGTTGGGGTAAAACCTAAAGGGAAAGACCTAGCACCAAATCCAATTTGCCATCTGATCTAACTTCTGGAGGCAGTCAAAATGATCCTTAGAATTCTTCCCTACCTTATTCCTGTGCTGAGATACAGGCTGCTCCAACCTGCTGTAAAATGCTTGATTTCGAGAGTGAGCGAAACTAATGAAAACATTGTTGGGGTAAAACCTAAAGGGAAAGACCTAGCACCAAATCCAATTTGCCATCTGATCTAACTTCTGGAGGCAGTCAAAATGAGCCTTAGAATTCTTCCCTACCTTATTCCTGTGCTGAGATACAGGCTGCTCCAACCTGCTGTAAAATGCTTGATTTCGAGAGTGAGCGAAACTAATGAAAACATTGTTGGGGTAAAACCTAAAGGGAAAGACCTAGCACCAAATCCAATTTGCCATCTGATCTAACTTCTGGAGGCAGTCAAAATGAGCCTTAGAATTCTTCCCTACCTTATTCCTGTGCTGAGATACAGGCTGCTCCAACCTGCTGTAAAATGCTTGATTTCGAGAGTGAGCGAAACTAATGAAAACATTGTTGGGGTAAAACCTAAAGGGAAAGACCTAGCACCAAATCCAATTTGCCATCTGATCTAACTTCTGGAGGCAGTCAAAATGAGCCTTAGAATTCTTCCCTACCTTATTCCTGTGCTGAGATACAGGCTGCTCCAACCTGCTGTAAAATGCTTGATTTCGAGAGTGAGCGAAACTAATGAAAACATTGTTGGGGTAAAACCTAAAGGGAAAGACCTAGCACCAAATCCAATTTGCCATCTGATCTAACTTCTGGAGGCAGTCAAAATGAGCCTTAGAATTCTTCCCTACCTTATTCCTGTGCTGAGATACAGGCTGCTCCAACCTGCTGTAAAATGCTTGATTTCGAGAGTGAGCGAAACTAATGAAAACATTGTTGGGGTAAAACCTAAAGGGAAAGACCTAGCACCAAATCCAATTTGCCATCTGATCTAACTTCTGGAGGCAGTCAAAATGATCCTTAGAATTCTTCCCTACCTTATTCCTGTGCTGAGATACAGGCTGCTCCAACCTGCTGTAAAATGCTTGATTTCGAGAGTGAGCGAAACTAATGAAAACATTGTTGGGGTAAAACCTAAAGGGAAAGACCTAGCACCAAATCCAATTTGCCATCTGATCTAACTTCTGGAGGCAGTCAAAATGAGCCTTAGAATTCTTCCCTACCTTATTCCTGTGCTGAGATACAGGCTGCTCCAACCTGCTGTAAAATGCTTGATTTCGAGAGTGAGCGAAACTAATGAAAACATTGTTGGGGTAAAACCTAAAGGGAAAGACCTAGCACCAAATCCAATTTGCCATCTGATCTAACTTCTGGAGGCAGTCAAAATGAGCCTTAGAATTCTTCCCTACCTTATTCCTGTGCTGAGATACAGGCTGCTCCAATCTGCTGTAAAATGCTTGATTTCGAGAGTGAGCGAAACTAATGAAAACATTGTTGGGGTAAAACCTAAAGGGAAAGACCTAGCACCAAATCCAATTTGCCATCTGATCTAACTTCTGGAGGCAGTCAAAATGATCCTTAGAATTCTTCCCTACCTTATTCCTGTGCTGAGATACAGGCTGCTCCAACCTGCTGTAAAATGCTTGATTTCGAGAGTGAGCGAAACTAATGAAAACATTGTTGGGGTAAAACCTAAAGGGAAAGACCTAGCACCAAATCCAATTTGCCATCTGATCTAACTTCTGGAGGCAGTCAAAATGAGCCTTAGAATTCTTCCCTACCTTATTCCTGTGCTGAGATACAGGCTGCTCCAACCTGCTGTAAAATGCTTGATTTCGAGAGTGAGCGAAACTAATGAAAACATTGTTGGGGTAAAACCTAAAGGGAAAGACCTAGCACCAAATCCAATTTGCCATCTGATCTAACTTCTGGAGGCAGTCAAAATGATCCTTAGAATTCTTCCCTACCTTATTCCTGTGCTGAGATACAGGCTGCTCCAACCTGCTGTAAAATGCTTGATTTCGAGAGTGAGCGAAACTAATGAAAACATTGTTGGGGTAAAACCTAAAGGGAAAGACCTAGCACCAAATCCAATTTGCCATCTGATCTAACTTCTGGAGGCAGTCAAAATGAGCCTTAGAATTCTTCCCTACCTTATTCCTGTGCTGAGATACAGGCTGCTCCAACCTGCTGTAAAATGCTTGATTTCGAGAGTGAGCGAAACTAATGAAAACATTGTTGGGGTAAAACCTAAAGGGAAAGACCTAGCACCAAATCCAATTTGCCATCTGATCTAACTTCTGGAGGCAGTCAAAATGAGCCTTAGAATTCTTCCCTACCTTATTCCTGTGCTGAGATACAGGCTGCTCCAACCTGCTGTAAAATGCTTGATTTCGAGAGTGAGCGAAACTAATGAAAACATTGTTGGGGTAAAACCTAAAGGGAAAGACCTAGCACCAAATCCAATTTGCCATCTGATCTAACTTCTGGAGGCAGTCAAAATGATCCTTAGAATTCTTCCCTACCTTATTCCTGTGCTGAGATACAGGCTGCTCCAACCTGCTGTAAAATGCTTGATTTCGAGAGTGAGCGAAACTAATGAAAACATTGTTGGGGTAAAACCTAAAGGGAAAGACCTAGCACCAAATCCAATTTGCCATCTGATCTAACTTCTGGAGGCAGTCAAAATGAGCCTTAGAATTCTTCCCTACCTTATTCCTGTGCTGAGATACAGGCTGCTCCAACCTGCTGTAAAATGCTTGATTTCGAGAGTGAGCGAAACTAATGAAAACATTGTTGGGGTAAAACCTAAAGGGAAAGACCTAGCACCAAATCCAATTTGCCATCTGATCTAACTTCTGGAGGCAGTCAAAATGATCCTTAGAATTCTTCCCTACCTTATTCCTGTGCTGAGATACAGGCTGCTCCAACCTGCTGTAAAATGCTTGATTTCGAGAGTGAGCGAAACTAATGAAAACATTGATGGGGTAAAACCTAAAGGGAAAGACCTAGCACCAAATCCAATTTGCCATCTGATCTAACTTCTGGAGGCAGTCAAAATGATCCTTAGAATTCTTCCCTACCTTATTCCTGTGCTGAGATACAGGCTGCTCCAACCTGCTGTAAAATGCTTGATTTCGAGAGTGAGCGAAACTAATGAAAACATTGTTGGGGTAAAACCTAAAGGGAAAGACCTAGCACCAAATCCAATTTGCCATCTGATCTAACTTCTGGAGGCAGTCAAAATGAGCCTTAGAATTCTTCCCTACCTTATTCCTGTGCTGAGATACAGGCTGCTCCAACCTGCTGTAAAATGCTTGATTTCGAGAGTGAGCGAAACTAATGAAAACATTGTTGGGGTAAAACCTAAAGGGAAAGACCTAGCACCAAATCCAATTTGCCATCTGATCTAACTTCTGGAGGCAGTCAAAATGATCCTTAGAATTCTTCCCTACCTTATTCCTGTGCTGAGATACAGGCTGCTCCAACCTGCTGTAAAATGCTTGATTTCGAGAGTGAGCGAAACTAATGAAAACATTGTTGGGGTAAAACCTAAAGGGAAAGACCTAGCACCAAATCCAATTTGCCATCTGATCTAACTTCTGGAGGCAGTCAAAATGAGCCTTAGAATTCTTCCCTACCTTATTCCTGTGCTGAGATACAGGCTGCTCCAACAAGCTGTAAAATGCTTGATTTCGAGAGTGAGCGAAACTAATGAAAACATTGTTGGGGTAAAACCTAAAGGGAAAGACCTAGCACCAAATCCAATTTGCCATCTGATCTAACTTCTGGAGGCAGTCAAAATGAGCCTTAGAATTCTTCCCTACCTTATTCCTGTGCTGAGATACAGGCTGCTCCAACCTGCTGTAAAATGCTTGATTTCGAGAGTGAGCGAAACTAATGAAAACATTGTTGGGGTAAAACCTAAAGGGAAAGACCTAGCACCAAATCCAATTTGCCATCTGATCTAACTTCTGGAGGCAGTCAAAATGAGCCTTAGAATTCTTCCCTACCTTATTCCTGTGCTGAGATACAGGCTGCTCCAACCTGCTGTAAAATGCTTGATTTCGAGAGTGAGCGAAACTAATGAAAACATTGTTGGGGTAAAACCTAAAGGGAAAGACCTAGCACCAAATCCAATTTGCCATCTGATCTAACTTCTGGAGGCAGTCAAAATGAGCCTTAGAATTCTTCCCTACCTTATTCCTGTGCTGAGATACAGGCTGCTCCAACCTGCTGTAAAATGCTTGATTTCGAGAGTGAGCGAAACTAATGAAAACATTGTTGGGGTAAAACCTAAAGGGAAAGACCTAGCACCAAATCCAATTTGCCATCTGATCTAACTTCTGGAGGCAGTCAAAATGAGCCTTAGAATTCTTCCCTACCTTATTCCTGTGCTGAGATACAGGCTGCTCCAACCTGCTGTAAAATGCTTGATTTCGAGAGTGAGCGAAACTAATGAAAACATTGTTGGGGAAAGACCTAGCACCAAATCCAATTTGCCATCTGATCTAACTTCTGGAGGCAGTCAAAATGATCCTTAGAATTCTTCCCTACCTTATTCCTGTGCTGAGATACAGGCTGCTCCAACCTGCTGTAAAATGCTTGATTTCGAGAGTGAGCGAAACTAATGAAAACATTGTTGGGGTAAAACCTAAAGGGAAAGACCTAGCACCAAATCCAATTTGCCATCTGATCTAACTTCTGGAGGCAGTCAAAATGAGCCTTAGAATTCTTCCCTACCTTATTCCTGTGCTGAGATACAGGCTGCTCCAACCTGCTGTAAAATGCTTGATTTCGAGAGTGAGCGAAACTAATGAAAACATTGTTGGGGTAAAACCTAAAGGGAAAGACCTAGCACCAAATCCAATTTGCCATCTGATCTAACTTCTGGAGGCAGTCAAAATGATCCTTAGAATTCTTCCCTACCTTATTCCTGTGCTGAGATACAGGCTGCTCCAATCTGCTGTAAAATGCTTGATTTCGAGAGTGAGCGAAACTAATGAAAACATTGTTGGGGTAAAACCTAAAGGGAAAGACCTAGCACCAAATCCAATTTGCCATCTGATCTAACTTCTGGAGGCAGTCAAAATGAGCCTTAGAATTCTTCCCTACCTTATTCCTGTGCTGAGATACAGGCTGCTCCAACCTGCTGTAAAATGCTTGATTTCGAGAGTGAGCGAAACTAATGAAAACATTGTTGGGGTAAAACCTAAAGGGAAAGACCTAGCACCAAATCCAATTTGCCATCTGATCTAACTTCTGGAGGCAGTCAAAATGAGCCTTAGAATTCTTCCCTACCTTATTCCTGTGCTGAGATACAGGCTGCTCCAACCTGCTGTAAAATGCTTGATTTCGAGAGTGAGCGAAACTAATGAAAACATTGTTGGGGTAAAACCTAAAGGGAAAGACCTAGCACCAAATCCAATTTGCCATCTGATCTAACTTCTGGAGGCAGTCAATATGATCCTTAGAATTCTTCCCTACCTTATTCCTGTGCTGAGATACAGGCTGCTCCAACCTGCTGTAAAATGCTTGATTTCGAGAGTGAGCGAAACTAATGAAAACATTGTTGGGGTAAAACCTAAAGGGAAAGACCTAGCACCAAATCCAATTTGCCATCTGATCTAACTTCTGAAGGCAGTCAAAATGATCCTTAGAATTCTTCCCTACCTTATTCCTGTGCTGAGATACAGGCTGCTCCAACCTGCTGTAAAATGCTTGATTTCGAGAGTGAGCGAAACTAATGAAAACATTGTTGGGGTAAAACCTAAAGGGAAAGACCTAGCACCAAATCCAATTTGCCATCTGATCTAACTTCTGGAGGCAGTCAAAATGAGCCTTAGAATTCTTCCCTACCTTATTCCTGTGCTGAGATACAGGCTGCTCCAACCTGCTGTAAAATGCTTGATTTCGAGAGTGAGCGAAACTAATGAAAACATTGTTGGGGTAAAACCTAAAGGGAAAGACCTAGCACCAAATCCAATTTGCCATCTGATCTAACTTCTGGAGGCAGTCAAAATGAGCCTTAGAATTCTTCCCTACCTTATTCCTGTGCTGAGATACAGGCTGCTCCAACCTGCTGTAAAATGCTTGATTTCGAGAGTGAGCGAAACTAATGAAAACATTGTTGGGGTAAAACCTAAAGGGAAAGACCTAGCACCAAATCCAATTTGCCATCTGATCTAACTTCTGGAGGCAGTCAAAATGAGCCTTAGAATTCTTCCCTACCTTATTCCTGTGCTGAGATACAGGCTGCTCCAACCTGCTGTAAAATGCTTGATTTCGAGAGTGAGCGAAACTAATGAAAACATTGTTGGGGTAAAACCTAAAGGGAAAGACCTAGCACCAAATCCAATTTGCCATCTGATCTAACTTCTGGAGGCAGTCAAAATGAGCCTTAGAATTCTTCCCTACCTTATTCCTGTGCTGAGATACAGGCTGCTCCAACCTGCTGTAAAATGCTTGATTTCGAGAGTGAGCGAAACTAATGAAAACATTGTTGGGGTAAAACCTAAAGGGAAAGACCTAGCACCAAATCCAATTTGCCATCTGATCTAACTTCTGGAGGCAGTCAAAATGAGCCTTAGAATTCTTCCCTACCTTATTCCTGTGCTGAGATACAGGCTGCTCCAACCTGCTGTAAAATGCTTGATTTCGAGAGTGAGCGAAACTAATGAAAACATTGTTGGGGTAAAACCTAAAGGGAAAGACCTAGCACCAAATCCAATTTGCCATCTGATCTAACTTCTGGAGGCAGTCAAAATGAGCCTTAGAATTCTTCCCTACCTTATTCCTGTGCTGAGATACAGGCTGCTCCAACCTGCTGTAAAATGCTTGATTTCGAGAGTGAGCGAAACTAATGAAAACATTGTTGGGGTAAAACCTAAAGGGAAAGACCTAGCACCAAATCCAATTTGCCATCTGATCTAACTTCTGGAGGCAGTCAAAATGATCCTTAGAATTCTTCCCTACCTTATTCCTGTGCTGAGATACAGGCTGCTCCAACCTGCTGTAAAATGCTTGATTTCGAGAGTGAGCGAAACTAATGAAAACATTGTTGGGGTAAAACCTAAAGGGAAAGACCTAGCACCAAATCCAATTTGCCATCTGATCTAACTTCTGGAGGCAGTCAAAATGAGCCTTAGAATTCTTCCCTACCTTATTCCTGTGCTGAGATACAGGCTGCTCCAACCTGCTGTAAAATGCTTGATTTCGAGAGTGAGCGAAACTAATGAAAACATTGTTGGGGTAAAACCTAAAGGGAAAGACCTAGCACCAAATCCAATTTGCCATCTGATCTAACTTCTGGAGGCAGTCAAAATGAGCCTTAGAATTCTTCCCTACCTTATTCCTGTGCTGAGATACAGGCTGCTCCAACCTGCTGTAAAATGCTTGATTTCGAGAGTGAGCGAAACTAATGAAAACATTGTTGGGGTAAAACCTAAAGGGAAAGACCTAGCACCAAATCCAATTTGCCATCTGATCTAACTTCTGGAGGCAGTCAAAATGATCCTTAGAATTCTTCCCTACCTTATTCCTGTGCTGAGATACAGGCTGCTCCAACCTGCTGTAAAATGCTTGATTTCGAGAGTGAGCGAAACTAATGAAAACATTGTTGGGGTAAAACCTAAAGGGAAAGACCTAGCACCAAATCCAATTTGCCATCTGATCTAACTTCTGGAGGCAGTCAAAATGAGCCTTAGAATTCTTCCCTACCTTATTCCTGTGCTGAGATACAGGCTGCTCCAACCTGCTGTAAAATGCTTGATTTCGAGAGTGAGCGAAACTAATGAAAACATTGTTGGGGTAAAACCTAAAGGGAAAGACCTAGCACCAAATCCAATTTGCCATCTGATCTAACTTCTGGAGGCAGTCAAAATGATCCTTAGAATTCTTCCCTACCTTATTCCTGTGCTGAGATAGAGGCTGCTCCAACCTGCTGTAAAATGCTTGATTTCGAGAGTGAGCGAAACTAATGAAAACATTGTTGGGGTAAAACCTAAAGGGAAAGACCTAGCACCAAATCCAATTTGCCATCTGATCTAACTTCTGGAGGCAGTCAAAATGAGCCTTAGAATTCTTCCCTACCTTATTCCTGTGCTGAGATACAGGCTGCTCCAACCTGCTCTAAAATGCTTGACTTCGAGAGTGAGCAAAACTAATGAAAACATTGTTGGGGTAAAACCTAAAGGGAAAGACCTAGCACCAAATCCAATTTGCCATCTGATCTAACTTCTGGAGGCAGTCAAAATGATCCTTAGAATTCTTCCCTACCTTATTCCTGTGCTGAGATACAGGCTGCTCCAACCTGCTGTAAAATGCTTGATTTCGAGAGTGAGCGAAACTAATGAAAACATTGTTGGGGTAAAACCTAAAGGGAAAGACCTAGCACCAAATCCAATTTGCCATCTGATCTAACTTCTGGAGGCAGTCAAAATGATCCTTAGAATTCTTCCCTACCTTATTCCTGTGCTGAGATACAGGCTGCTCCAACCTGCTGTAAAATGCTTGATTTCGAGAGTGAGCGAAACTAATGAAAACATTGTTGGGGTAAAACCTAAAGGGAAAGACCTAGCACCAAATCCAATTTGCCATCTGATCTAACTTCTGGAGGCAGTCAAAATGAGCCTTAGAATTCTTCCCTACCTTATTCCTGTGCTGAGATACAGGCTGCTCCAACCTGCTGTAAAATGCTTGATTTCGAGAGTGAGCGAAACTAATGAAAACATTGTTGGGGTAAAACCTAAAGGGAAAGACCTAGCACCAAATCCAATTTGCCATCTGATCTAACTTCTGGAGGCAGTCAAAATGAGCCTTAGAATTCTTCCCTACCTTATTCCTGTGCTGAGATACAGGCTGCTCCAACCTGCTGTAAAATGCTTGATTTCGAGAGTGAGCGAAACTAATGAAAACATTGTTGGGGTAAAACCTAAAGGGAAAGACCTAGCACCAAATCCAATTTGCCATCTGATCTAACTTCTGGAGGCAGTCAAAATGATCCTTAGAATTCTTCCCTACCTTATTCCTGTGCTGAGATACAGGCTGCTCCAACCTGCTGTAAAATGCTTGATTTCGAGAGTGAGCGAAACTAATGAAAACATTGTTGGGGTAAAACCTAAAGGGAAAGACCTAGCACCAAATCCAATTTGCCATCTGATCTAACTTCTGGAGGCAGTCAAAATGAGCATTTGAATTCTTCCCTACCTTATTCCTGTGCTGAGATACAGGCTGCTCCAACCTGCTGTAAAATGCTTGATTTCGAGAGTGAGCGAAACTAATGAAAACATTGTTGGGGTAAAACCTAAAGGGAAAGACCTAGCACCAAATCCAATTTGCCATCTGATCTAACTTCTGGAGGCAGTCAAAATGAGCCTTAGAATTCTTCCCTACCTTATTCCTGTGCTGAGATACAGGCTGCTCCAACCTGCTGTAAAATGCTTGATTTCGAGAGTGAGCGAAACTAATGAAAACATTGTTGGGGTAAAACCTAAAGGGAAAGACCTAGCACCAAATCCAATTTGCCATCTGATCTAACTTCTGGAGGCAGTCAAAATGAGCCTTAGAATTCTTCCCTACCTTATTCCTGTGCTGAGATACAGGCTGCTCCAACCTGCTGTAAAATGCTTGATTTCGAGAGTGAGCGAAACTAATGAAAACATTGTTGGGGTAAAACCTAAAGGGAAAGACCTAGCACCAAATCCAATTTGCCATCTGATCTAACTTCTGGAGGCAGTCAAAATGATCCTTAGAATTCTTCCCTACCTTATTCCTGTGCTGAGATACAGGCTGCTCCAACCTGCTGTAAAATGCTTGATTTCGAGAGTGAGCGAAACTAATGAAAACATTGTTGGGGTAAAACCTAAAGGGAAAGACCTAGCACCAAATCCAATTTGCCATCTGATCTAACTTCTGGAGGCAGTCAAAATGAGCCTTAGAATTCTTCCCTACCTTATTCCTGTGCTGAGATACAGGCTGCTCCAACCTGCTGTAAAATGCTTGATTTCGAGAGTGAGCGAAACTAATGAAAACATTGTTGGGGTAAAACCTAAAGGGAAAGACCTAGCACCAAATCCAATTTGCCATCTGATCTAACTTCTGGAGGCAGTCAAAATGAGCCTTAGAATTCTTCCCTACCTTATTCCTGTGCTGAGATACAGGCTGCTCCAACCTGCTGTAAAATGCTTGATTTCGAGAGTGAGCGAAACTAATGAAAACATTGTTGGGGTAAAACCTAAAGGGAAAGACCTAGCACCAAATCCAATTTGCCATCTGATCTAACTTCTGGAGGCAGTCAAAATGAGCCTTAGAATTCTTCCCTACCTTATTCCTGTGCTGAGATACAGGCTGCTCCAACCTGCTGTAAAATGCTTGATTTCGAGAGTGAGCGAAACTAATGAAAACATTGTTGGGGTAAAACCTAAAGGGAAAGACCTAGCACCAAATCCAATTTGCCATCTGATCTAACTTCTGGAGGCAGTCAAAATGAGCCTTAGAATTCTTCCCTACCTTATTCCTGTGCTGAGATACAGGCTGCTCCAACCTGCTGTAAAATGCTTGATTTCGAGAGTGAGCGAAACTAATGAAAACATTGTTGGGGTAAAACCTAAAGGGAAAGACCTAGCACCAAATCCAATTTGCCATCTGATCTAACTTCTGGAGGCAGTCAAAATGATCCTTAGAATTCTTCCCTACCTTATTCCTGTGCTGAGATACAGGCTGCTCCAACCTGCTGTAAAATGCTTGATTTCGAGAGTGAGCGAAACTAATGAAAACATTGTTGGGGTAAAACCTAAAGGGAAAGACCTAGCACCAAATCCAATTTGCCATCTGATCTAACTTCTGGAGGCAGTCAAAATGATCCTTAGAATTCTTCCCTACCTTATTCCTGTGCTGAGATACAGGCTGCTCCAACCTGCTGTAAAATGCTTGATTTCGAGAGTGAGCGAAACTAATGAAAACATTGTTGGGGTAAAACCTAAAGGGAAAGACCTAGCACCAAATCCAATTTGCCATCTGATCTAACTTCTGGAGGCAGTCAAAATGAGCCTTAGAATTCTTCCCTACCTTATTCCTGTGCTGAGATACAGGCTGCTCCAACCTGCTGTAAAATGCTTGATTTCGAGAGTGAGCGAAACTAATGAAAACATTGTTGGGGTAAAACCTAAAGGGAAAGACCTAGCACCAAATCCAATTTGCCATCTGATCTAACTTCTGGAGGCAGTCAAAATGAGCCTTAGAATTCTTCCCTACCTTATTCCTGTGCTGAGATACAGGCTGCTCCAACCTGCTGTAAAATGCTTGATTTCGAGAGTGAGCGAAACTAATGAAAACATTGTTGGGGTAAAACCTAAAGGGAAAGACCTAGCACCAAATCCAATTTGCCATCTGATCTAACTTCTGGAGGCAGTCAAAATGATCCTTAGAATTCTTCCCTACCTTATTCCTGTGCTGAGATACAGGCTGCTCCAACCTGCTGTAAAATGCTTGATTTCGAGAGTGAGCGAAACTAATGAAAACATTGTTGGGGTAAAACCTAAAGGGAAAGACCTAGCACCAAATCCAATTTGCCATCTGATCTAACTTCTGGAGGCAGTCAAAATGAGCCTTAGAATTCTTCCCTACCTTATTCCTGTGCTGAGATACAGGCTGCTCCAACCTGCTGTAAAATGCTTGATTTCGAGAGTGAGCGAAACTAATGAAAACATTGTTGGGGTAAAACCTAAAGGGAAAGACCTAGCACCAAATCCAATTTGCCATCTGATCTAACTTCTGGAGGCAGTCAAAATGAGCCTTAGAATTCTTCCCTACCTTATTCCTGTGCTGAGATACAGGCTGCTCCAACCTGCTGTAAAATGCTTGATTTCGAGAGTGAGCGAAACTAATGAAAACATTGTTGGGGTAAAACCTAAAGGGAAAGACCTAGCACCAAATCCAATTTGCCATCTGATCTAACTTCTGGAGGCAGTCAAAATGAGCCTTAGAATTCTTCCCTACCTTATTCCTGTGCTGAGATACAGGCTGCTCCAACCTGCTGTAAAATGCTTGATTTCGAGAGTGAGCGAAACTAATGAAAACATTGTTGGGGTAAAACCTAAAGGGAAAGACCTAGCACCAAATCCAATTTGCCATCTGATCTAACTTCTGGAGGCAGTCAAAATGAGCCTTAGAATTCTTCCCTACCTTATTCCTGTGCTGAGATACAGGCTGCTCCAACCTGCTGTAAAATGCTTGATTTCGAGAGTGAGCGAAACTAATGAAAACATTGTTGGGGTAAAACCTAAAGGGAAAGACCTAGCACCAAATCCAATTTGCCATCTGATCTAACTTCTGGAGGCAGTCAAAATGAGCCTTAGAATTCTTCCCTACCTTATTCCTGTGCTGAGATACAGGCTGCTCCAACCTGCTGTAAAATGCTTGATTTCGAGAGTGAGCGAAACTAATGAAAACATTGTTGGGGTAAAACCTAAAGGGAAAGACCTAGCACCAAATCCAATTTGCCATCTGATCTAACTTCTGGAGGCAGTCAAAATGATCCTTAGAATTCTTCCCTACCTTATTCCTGTGCTGAGATACAGGCTGCTCCAATCTGTTGTAAAATGCTTGATTTCGAGAGTGAGCGAAACTAATGAAAACATTGTTGGGGTAAAACCTAAAGGGAAAGACCTAGCACCAAATCCAATTTGCCATCTGATCTAACTTCTGGAGGCAGTCAAAATGATCCTTAGAATTCTTCCCTACCTTATTCCTGTGCTGAGATACAGGCTGCTCCAACCTGCTGTAAAATGCTTGATTTCGAGAGTGAGCGAAACTAATGAAAACATTGTTGGGGTAAAACCTAAAGGGAAAGACCTAGCACCAAATCCAATTTGCCATCTGATCTAACTTCTGGAGGCAGTCAAAATGAGCCTTAGAATTCTTCCCTACCTTATTCCTGTGCTGAGATACAGGCTGCTCCAACCTGCTGTAAAATGCTTGATTTCGAGAGTGAGCGAAACTAATGAAAACATTGTTGGGGTAAAACCTAAAGGGAAAGACCTAGCACCAAATCCAATTTGCCATCTGATCTAACTTCTGGAGGCAGTCAAAATGAGCCTTAGAATTCTTCCCTACCTTATTCCTGTGCTGAGATACAGGCTGCTCCAACCTGCTGTAAAATGCTTGATTTCGAGAGTGAGCGAAACTAATGAAAACATTGTTGGGGTAAAACCTAAAGGGAAAGACCTAGCACCAAATCCAATTTGCCATCTGATCTAACTTCTGGAGGCAGTCAAAATGAGCCTTAGAATTCTTCCCTACCTTATTCCTGTGCTGAGATACAGGCTGCTCCAACCTGCTGTAAAATGCTTGATTTCGAGAGTGAGCGAAACTAATGAAAACATTGTTGGGGTAAAACCTAAAGGGAAAGACCTAGCACCAAATCCAATTTGCCATCTGATCTAACTTCTGGAGGCAGTCAAAATGATCCTTAGAATTCTTCCCTACCTTATTCCTGTGCTGAGATACAGGCTGCTCCAACCTGCTGTAAAATGCTTGATTTCGAGAGTGAGCGAAACTAATGAAAACATTGTTGGGGTAAAACCTAAAGGGAAAGACCTAGCACCAAATCCAATTTGCCATCTGATCTAACTTCTGGAGGCAGTCAAAATGATCCTTAGAATTCTTCCCTACCTTATTCCTGTGCTGAGATACAGGCTGCTCCAACCTGCTGTAAAATGCTTGATTTCGAGAGTGAGCGAAACTAATGAAAACATTGTTGGGGTAAAACCTAAAGGGAAAGACCTAGCACCAAATCCAATTTGCCATCTGATCTAACTTCTGGAGGCAGTCAAAATGAGCCTTAGAATTCTTCCCTACCTTATTCCTGTGCTGAGATACAGGCTGCTCCAACCTGCTGTAAAATGCTTGATTTCGAGAGTGAGCGAAACTAATGAAAACATTGTTGGGGTAAAACCTAAAGGGAAAGACCTAGCACCAAATCCAATTTGCCATCTGATCTAACTTCTGGAGGCAGTCAAAATGAGCCTTAGAATTCTTCCCTACCTTATTCCTGTGCTGAGATACAGGCTGCTCCAACCTGCTGTAAAATGCTTGATTTCGAGAGTGAGCGAAACTAATGAAAACATTGTTGGGGTAAAACCTAAAGGGAAAGACCTAGCACCAAATCCAATTTGCCATCTGATCTAACTTCTGGAGGCAGTCAAAATGATCCTTAGAATTCTTCCCTACCTTATTCCTGTGCTGAGATACAGGCTGCTCCAATCTGCTGTAAAATGCTTGATTTCGAGAGTGAGCGAAACTAATGAAAACATTGTTGGGGTAAAACCTAAAGGGAAAGACCTAGCACCAAATCCAATTTGCCATCTGATCTAACTTCTGGAGGCAGTCAAAATGAGCCTTAGAATTCTTCCCTACCTTATTCCTGTGCTGAGATACAGGCTGCTCCAACCTGCTGTAAAATGCTTGATTTCAAGAGTGAGCGAAACTAATGAAAACATTGTTGGGGTAAAACCTAAAGGGAAAGACCTAGCACCAAATCCAATTTGCCATCTGATCTAACTTCTGGAGGCAGTCAAAATGATCCTTAGAATTCTTCCCTACCTTATTCCTGTGCTGAGATACAGGCTGCTCCAACCTGCTGTAAAATGCTTGATTTCGAGAGTGAGCGAAACTAATGAAAACATTGTTGGGGTAAAACCTAAAGGGAAAGACCTAGCACCAAATCCAATTTGCCATCTGATCTAACTTCTGGAGGCAGTCAAAATGATCCTTAGAATTCTTCCCTACCTTATTCCTGTGCTGAGATACAGGCTGCTCCAACCTGCTGTAAAATGCTTGATTTCGAGAGTGAGCGAAACTAATGAAAACATTGTTGGGGTAAAACCTAAAGGGAAAGACCTAGCACCAAATCCAATTTGCCATCTGATCTAACTTCTGGAGGCAGTCAAAATGATCCTTAGAATTCTTCCCTACCTTATTCCTGTGCTGAGATACAGGCTGCTCCAACCTGCTGTAAAATGCTTGATTTCGAGAGTGAGCGAAACTAATGAAAACATTGTTGGGGTAAAACCTAAAGGGAAAGACCTAGCACCAAATCCAATTTGCCATCTGATCTAACTTCTGGAGGCAGTCAAAATGATCCTTAGAATTCTTCCCTACCTTATTCCTGTGCTGAGATACAGGCTGCTCCAACCTGCTGTAAAATGCTTGATTTCGAGAGTGAGCGAAACTAATGAAAACATTGTTGGGGTAAAACCTAAAGGGAAAGACCTAGCACCAAATCCAATTTGCCATCTGATCTAACTTCTGGAGGCAGTCAAAATGAGCATTTGAATTCTTCCCTACCTTATTCCTGTGCTGAGATACAGGCTGCTCCAACCTGCTGTAAAATGCTTGATTTCGAGAGTGAGCGAAACTAATGAAAACATTGTTGGGGTAAAACCTAAAGGGAAAGACCTAGCACCAAATCCAATTTGCCATCTGATCTAACTTCTGGAGGCAGTCAAAATGATCCTTAGAATTCTTCCCTACCTTATTCCTGTGCTGAGATACAGGCTGCTCCAACCTGCTGTAAAATGCTTGATTTCGAGAGTGAGCGAAACTAATGAAAACATTGTTGGGGTAAAACCTAAAGGGAAAGACCTAGCACCAAATCCAATTTGCCATCTGATCTAACTTCTGGAGGCAGTCAAAATGAGCCTTAGAATTCTTCCCTACCTTATTCCTGTGCTGAGATACAGGCTGCTCCAACCTGCTGTAAAATGCTTGATTTCGAGAGTGAGCGAAACTAATGAAAACATTGTTGGGGTAAAACCTAAAGGGAAAGACCTAGCACCAAATCCAATTTGCCATCTGATCTAACTTCTGGAGGCAGTCAAAATGAGCCTTAGAATTCTTCCCTACCTTATTCCTGTGCTGAGATACAGGCTGCTCCAACCTGCTGTAAAATGCTTGATTTCGAGAGTGAGCGAAACTAATGAAAACATTGTTGGGGTAAAACCTAAAGGGAAAGACCTAGCACCAAATCCAATTTGCCATCTGATCTAACTTCTGGAGGCAGTCAAAATGAGCCTTAGAATTCTTCCCTACCTTATTCCTGTGCTGAGATACAGGCTGCTCCAACCTGCTGTAAAATGCTTGATTTCGAGAGTGAGCGAAACTAATGAAAACATTGTTGGGGTAAAACCTAAAGGGAAAGACCTAGCACCAAATCCAATTTGCCATCTGATCTAACTTCTGGAGGCAGTCAAAATGAGCCTTAGAATTCTTCCCTACCTTATTCCTGTGCTGAGATACAGGCTGCTCCAACCTGCTGTAAAATGCTTGATTTCGAGAGTGAGCGAAACTAATGAAAACATTGTTGGGGTAAAACCTAAAGGGAAAGACCTAGCACCAAATCCAATTTGCCATCTGATCTAACTTCTGGAGGCAGTCAAAATGAGCCTTAGAATTCTTCCCTACCTTATTCCTGTGCTGAGATACAGGCTGCTCCAACCTGCTGTAAAATGCTTGATTTCGAGAGTGAGCGAAACTAATGAAAACATTGTTGGGGTAAAACCTAAAGGGAAAGACCTAGCACCAAATCCAATTTGCCATCTGATCTAACTTCTGGAGGCAGTCAAAATGATCCTTAGAATTCTTCCCTACCTTATTCCTGTGCTGAGATACAGGCTGCTCCAATCTGTTGTAAAATGCTTGATTTCGAGAGTGAGCGAAACTAATGAAAACATTGTTGGGGTAAAACCTAAAGGGAAAGACCTAGCACCAAATCCAATTTGCCATCTGATCTAACTTCTGGAGGCAGTCAAAATGATCCTTAGAATTCTTCCCTACCTTATTCCTGTGCTGAGATACAGGCTGCTCCAACCTGCTGTAAAATGCTTGATTTCGAGAGTGAGCGAAACTAATGAAAACATTGTTGGGGTAAAACCTAAAGGGAAAGACCTAGCACCAAATCCAATTTGCCATCTGATCTAACTTCTGGAGGCAGTCAAAATGAGCCTTAGAATTCTTCCCTACCTTATTCCTGTGCTGAGATACAGGCTGCTCCAACCTGCTGTAAAATGCTTGATTTCGAGAGTGAGCGAAACTAATGAAAACATTGTTGGGGTAAAACCTAAAGGGAAAGACCTAGCACCAAATCCAATTTGCCATCTGATCTAACTTCTGGAGGCAGTCAAAATGATCCTTAGAATTCTTCCCTACCTTATTCCTGTGCTGAGATACAGGCTGCTCCAACCTGCTGTAAAATGCTTGATTTCGAGAGTGAGCGAAACTAATGAAAACATTGTTGGGGTAAAACCTAAAGGGAAAGACCTAGCACCAAATCCAATTTGCCATCTGATCTAACTTCTGGAGGCAGTCAAAATGATCCTTAGAATTCTTCCCTACCTTATTCCTGTGCTGAGATACAGGCTGCTCCAACCTGCTGTAAAATGCTTGATTTCGAGAGTGAGCGAAACTAATGAAAACATTGTTGGGGTAAAACCTAAAGGGAAAGACCTAGCACCAAATCCAATTTGCCATCTGATCTAACTTCTGGAGGCAGTCAAAATGAGCCTTAGAATTCTTCCCTACCTTATTCCTGTGCTGAGATACAGGCTGCTCCAACCTGCTGTAAAATGCTTGATTTCGAGAGTGAGCGAAACTAATGAAAACATTGTTGGGGTAAAACCTAAAGGGAAAGACCTAGCACCAAATCCAATTTGCCATCTGATCTAACTTCTGGAGGCAGTCAAAATGAGCCTTAGAATTCTTCCCTACCTTATTCCTGTGCTGAGATACAGGCTGCTCCAACCTGCTGTAAAATGCTTGATTTCGAGAGTGAGCGAAACTAATGAAAACATTGTTGGGGTAAAACCTAAAGGGAAAGACCTAGCACCAAATCCAATTTGCCATCTGATCTAACTTCTGGAGGCAGTCAAAATGATCCTTAGAATTCTTCCCTACCTTATTCCTGTGCTGAGATACAGGCTGCTCCAACCTGCTGTAAAATGCTTGATTTCGAGAGTGAGCGAAACTAATGAAAACATTGTTGGGGTAAAACCTAAAGGGAAAGACCTAGCACCAAATCCAATTTGCCATCTGATCTAACTTCTGGAGGCAGTCAAAATGAGCCTTAGAATTCTTCCCTACCTTATTCCTGTGCTGAGATACAGGCTGCTCCAATCTGCTGTAAAATGCTTGATTTCGAGAGTGAGCGAAACTAATGAAAACATTGTTGGGGTAAAACCTAAAGGGAAAGACCTAGCACCAAATCCAATTTGCCATCTGATCTAACTTCTGGAGGCAGTCAAAATGATCCTTAGAATTCTTCCCTACCTTATTCCTGTGCTGAGATACAGGCTGCTCCAACCTGCTGTAAAATGCTTGATTTCGAGAGTGAGCGAAACTAATGAAAACATTGTTGGGGTAAAACCTAAAGGGAAAGACCTAGCACCAAATCCAATTTGCCATCTGATCTAACTTCTGGAGGCAGTCAAAATGAGCCTTAGAATTCTTCCCTACCTTATTCCTGTGCTGAGATACAGGCTGCTCCAACCTGCTGTAAAATGCTTGATTTCGAGAGTGAGCGAAACTAATGAAAACATTGTTGGGGTAAAACCTAAAGGGAAAGACCTAGCACCAAATCCAATTTGCCATCTGATCTAACTTCTGGAGGCAGTCAAAATGATCCTTAGAATTCTTCCCTACCTTATTCCTGTGCTGAGATACAGGCTGCTCCAACCTGCTGTAAAATGCTTGATTTCGAGAGTGAGCGAAACTAATGAAAACATTGTTGGGGTAAAACCTAAAGGGAAAGACCTAGCACCAAATCCAATTTGCCATCTGATCTAACTTCTGGAGGCAGTCAAAATGATCCTTAGAATTCTTCCCTACCTTATTCCTGTGCTGAGATACAGGCTGCTCCAACCTGCTGTAAAATGCTTGATTTCGAGAGTGAGCGAAACTAATGAAAACATTGTTGGGGTAAAACCTAAAGGGAAAGACCTAGCACCAAATCCAATTTGCCATCTGATCTAACTTCTGGAGGCAGTCAAAATGATCCTTAGAATTCTTCCCTACCTTATTCCTGTGCTGAGATACAGGCTGCTCCAACCTGCTGTAAAATGCTTGATTTCGAGAGTGAGCGAAACTAATGAAAACATTGTTGGGGTAAAACCTAAAGGGAAAGACCTAGCACCAAATCCAATTTGCCATCTGATCTAACTTCTGGAGGCAGTCAAAATGATCCTTAGAATTCTTCCCTACCTTATTCCTGTGCTGAGATACAGGCTGCTCCAACCTGCTGTAAAATGCTTGATTTCGAGAGTGAGCGAAACTAATGAAAACATTGTTGGGGTAAAACCTAAAGGGAAAGACCTAGCACCAAATCCAATTTGCCATCTGATCTAACTTCTGGAGGCAGTCAAAATGAGCCTTAGAATTCTTCCCTACCTTATTCCTGTGCTGAGATACAGGCTGCTCCAACCTGCTGTAAAATGCTTGATTTCGAGAGTGAGCGAAACTAATGAAAACATTGTTGGGGTAAAACCTAAAGGGAAAGACCTAGCACCAAATCCAATTTGCCATCTGATCTAACTTCTGGAGGCAGTCAAAATGAGCCTTTGAATTCTTCCCTACCTTATTCCTGTGCTGAGATACAGGCTGCTCCAACCTGCTGTAAAATGCTTGATTTCGAGAGTGAGCGAAACTAATGAAAACATTGTTGGGGTAAAACCTAAAGGGAAAGACCTAGCACCAAATCCAATTTGCCATCTGATCTAACTTCTGGAGGCAGTCAAAATGAGCCTTAGAATTCTTCCCTACCTTATTCCTGTGCTGAGATACAGGCTGCTCCAACCTGCTGTAAAATGCTTGATTTCGAGAGTGAGCGAAACTAATGAAAACATTGTTGGGGTAAAACCTAAAGGGAAAGACCTAGCACCAAATCCAATTTGCCATCTGATCTAACTTCTGGAGGCAGTCAAAATGATCCTTAGAATTCTTCCCTACCTTATTCCTGTGCTGAGATACAGGCTGCTCCAACCTGCTGTAAAATGCTTGATTTCGAGAGTGAGCGAAACTAATGAAAACATTGTTGGGGTAAAACCTAAAGGGAAAGACCTAGCACCAAATCCAATTTGCCATCTGATCTAACTTCTGGAGGCAGTCAAAATGATCCTTAGAATTCTTCCCTACCTTATTCCTGTGCTGAGATACAGGCTGCTCCAACCTGCTGTAAAATGCTTGATTTCGAGAGTGAGCGAAACTAATGAAAACATTGTTGGGGTAAAACCTAAAGGGAAAGACCTAGCACCAAATCCAATTTGCCATCTGATCTAACTTCTGGAGGCAGTCAAAATGAGCCTTAGAATTCTTCCCTACCTTATTCCTGTGCTGAGATACAGGCTGCTCCAACCTGCTGTAAAATGCTTGATTTCGAGAGTGAGCGAAACTAATGAAAACATTGTTGGGGTAAAACCTAAAGGGAAAGACCTAGCACCAAATCCAATTTGCCATCTGATCTAACTTCTGGAGGCAGTCAAAATGAGCCTTAGAATTCTTCCCTACCTTATTCCTGTGCTGAGATACAGGCTGCTCCAACCTGCTGTAAAATGCTTGATTTCGAGAGTGAGCGAAACTAATGAAAACATTGTTGGGGTAAAACCTAAAGGGAAAGACCTAGCACCAAATCCAATTTGCCATCTGATCTAACTTCTGGAGGCAGTCAAAATGATCCTTAGAATTCTTCCCTACCTTATTCCTGTGCTGAGATACAGGCTGCTCCAACCTGCTGTAAAATGCTTGATTTCGAGAGTGAGCGAAACTAATGAAAACATTGTTGGGGTAAAACCTAAAGGGAAAGACCTAGCACCAAATCCAATTTGCCATCTGATCTAACTTCTGGAGGCAGTCAAAATGAGCCTTAGAATTCTTCCCTACCTTATTCCTGTGCTGAGATACAGGCTGCTCCAACCTGCTCTAAAATGCTTGATTTCGAGAGTGAGCAAAACTAATGAAAACATTGTTGGGGTAAAACCTAAAGGGAAAGACCTAGCACCAAATCCAATTTGCCATCTGATCTAACTTCTGGAGGCAGTCAAAATGATCCTTAGAATTCTTCCCTACCTTATTCCTGTGCTGAGATACAGGCTGCTCCAACCTGCTGTAAAATGCTTGATTTCGAGAGTGAGCGAAACTAATGAAAACATTGTTGGGGTAAAACCTAAAGGGAAAGACCTAGCACCAAATCCAATTTGCCATCTGATCTAACTTCTGGAGGCAGTCAAAATGAGCCTTAGAATTCTTCCCTACCTTATTCCTGTGCTGAGATACAGGCTGCTCCAACCTGCTGTAAAATGCTTGATTTCGAGAGTGAGCGAAACTAATGAAAACATTGTTGGGGTAAAACCTAAAGGGAAAGACCTAGCACCAAATCCAATTTGCCATCTGATCTAACTTCTGGAGGCAGTCAAAATGAGCCTTAGAATTCTTCCCTACCTTATTCCTGTGCTGAGATACAGGCTGCTCCAACCTGCTGTAAAATGCTTGATTTCGAGAGTGAGCGAAACTAATGAAAACATTGTTGGGGTAAAACCTAAAGGGAAAGACCTAGCACCAAATCCAATTTGCCATCTGATCTAACTTCTGGAGGCAGTCAAAATGAGCCTTAGAATTCTTCCCTACCTTATTCCTGTGCTGAGATACAGGCTGCTCCAACCTGCTGTAAAATGCTTGATTTCGAGAGTGAGCGAAACTAATGAAAACATTGTTGGGGTAAAACCTAAAGGGAAAGACCTAGCACCAAATCCAATTTGCCATCTGATCTAACTTCTGGAGGCAGTCAAAATGAGCCTTAGAATTCTTCCCTACCTTATTCCTGTGCTGAGATACAGGCTGCTCCAACCTGCTGTAAAATGCTTGATTTCGAGAGTGAGCAAAACTAATGAAAACATTGTTGGGGTAAAACCTAAAGGGAAAGACCTAGCACCAAATCCAATTTGCCATCTGATCTAACTTCTGGAGGCAGTCAAAATGAGCCTTAGAATTCTTCCCTACCTTATTCCTGTGCTGAGATACAGGCTGCTCCAACCTGCTGTAAAATGCTTGATTTCGAGAGTGAGCGAAACTAATGAAAACATTGTTGGGGTAAAACCTAAAGGGAAAGACCTAGCACCAAATCCAATTTGCCATCTGATCTAACTTCTGGAGGCAGTCAAAATGAGCCTTAGAATTCTTCCCTACCTTATTCCTGTGCTGAGATACAGGCTGCTCCAACCTGCTGTAAAATGCTTGATTTCGAGAGTGAGCGAAACTAATGAAAACATTGTTGGGGTAAAACCTAAAGGGAAAGACCTAGCACCAAATCCAATTTGCCATCTGATCTAACTTCTGGAGGCAGTCAAAATGATCCTTAGAATTCTTCCCTACCTTATTCCTGTGCTGAGATACAGGCTGCTCCAACCTGCTGTAAAATGCTTGATTTCGAGAGTGAGCGAAACTAATGAAAACATTGTTGGGGTAAAACCTAAAGGGAAAGACCTAGCACCAAATCCAATTTGCCATCTGATCTAACTTCTGGAGGCAGTCAAAATGAGCCTTAGAATTCTTCCCTACCTTATTCCTGTGCTGAGATACAGGCTGCTCCAACCTGCTGTAAAATGCTTGATTTCGAGAGTGAGCAAAACTAATGAAAACATTGTTGGGGTAAAACCTAAAGGGAAAGACCTAGCACCAAATCCAATTTGCCATCTGATCTAACTTCTGGAGGCAGTCAAAATGATCCTTAGAATTCTTCCCTACCTTATTCCTGTGCTGAGATACAGGCTGCTCCAACCTGCTGTAAAATGCTTGATTTCGAGAGTGAGCGAAACTAATGAAAACATTGTTGGGGTAAAACCTAAAGGGAAAGACCTAGCACCAAATCCAATTTGCCATCTGATCTAACTTCTGGAGGCAGTCAAAATGAGCCTTAGAATTCTTCCCTACCTTATTCCTGTGCTGAGATACAGGCTGCTCCAACCTGCTGTAAAATGCTTGATTTCGAGAGTGAGCGAAACTAATGAAAACATTGTTGGGGTAAAACCTAAAGGGAAAGACCTAGCACCAAATCCAATTTGCCATCTGATCTAACTTCTGGAGGCAGTCAAAATGATCCTTAGAATTCTTCCCTACCTTATTCCTGTGCTGAGATACAGGCTGCTCCAACCTGCTGTAAAATGCTTGATTTCGAGAGTGAGCGAAACTAATGAAAACATTGTTGGGGTAAAACCTAAAGGGAAAGACCTAGCACCAAATCCAATTTGCCATCTGATCTAACTTCTGGAGGCAGTCAAAATGAGCCTTAGAATTCTTCCCTACCTTATTCCTGTGCTGAGATACAGGCTGCTCCAACCTGCTGTAAAATGCTTGATTTCGAGAGTGAGCGAAACTAATGAAAACATTGTTGGGGTAAAACCTAAAGGGAAAGACCTAGCACCAAATCCAATTTGCCATCTGATCTAACTTCTGGAGGCAGTCAAAATGAGCCTTAGAATTCTTCCCTACCTTATTCCTGTGCTGAGATACAGGCTGCTCCAACCTGCTGTAAAATGCTTGATTTCGAGAGTGAGCGAAACTAATGAAAACATTGTTGGGGTAAAACCTAAAGGGAAAGACCTAGCACCAAATCCAATTTGCCATCTGATCTAACTTCTGGAGGCAGTCAAAATGAGCCTTAGAATTCTTCCCTACCTTATTCCTGTGCTGAGATACAGGCTGCTCCAACCTGCTGTAAAATGCTTGATTTCGAGAGTGAGCGAAACTAATGAAAACATTGTTGGGGTAAAACCTAAAGGGAAAGACCTAGCACCAAATCCAATTTGCCATCTGATCTAACTTCTGGAGGCAGTCAAAATGAGCCTTAGAATTCTTCCCTACCTTATTCCTGTGCTGAGATACAGGCTGCTCCAACCTGCTGTAAAATGCTTGATTTCGAGAGTGAGCGAAACTAATGAAAACATTGTTGGGGTAAAACCTAAAGGGAAAGACCTAGCACCAAATCCAATTTGCCATCTTATCTAACTTCTGGAGGCAGTCAAAATGATCCTTAGAATTCTTCCCTACCTTATTCCTGTGCTGAGATACAGGCTGCTCCAACCTGCTGTAAAATGCTTGATTTCGAGAGTGAGCGAAACTAATGAAAACATTGTTGGGGTAAAACCTAAAGGGAAAGACCTAGCACCAAATCCAATTTGCCATCTGATCTAACTTCTGGAGGCAGTCAAAATGATCCTTAGAATTCTTCCCTACCTTATTCCTGTGCTGAGATACAGGCTGCTCCAATCTGCTGTAAAATGCTTGATTTCGAGAGTGAGCGAAACTAATGAAAACATTGTTGGGGTAAAACCTAAAGGGAAAGACCTAGCACCAAATCCAATTTGCCATCTGATCTAACTTCTGGAGGCAGTCAAAATGAGCCTTAGAATTCTTCCCTACCTTATTCCTGTGCTGAGATACAGGCTGCTCCAACCTGCTGTAAAATGCTTGATTTCGAGAGTGAGCGAAACTAATGAAAACATTGTTGGGGTAAAACCTAAAGGGAAAGACCTAGCACCAAATCCAATTTGCCATCTGATCTAACTTCTGGAGGCAGTCAAAATGAGCCTTAGAATTCTTCCCTACCTTATTCCTGTGCTGAGATACAGGCTGCTCCAACCTGCTGTAAAATGCTTGATTTCGAGAGTGAGCGAAACTAATGAAAACATTGTTGGGGTAAAACCTAAAGGGAAAGACCTAGCACCAAATCCAATTTGCCATCTGATCTAACTTCTGGAGGCAGTCAAAATGATCCTTAGAATTCTTCCCTACCTTATTCCTGTGCTGAGATACAGGCTGCTCCAACCTGCTGTAAAATGCTTGATTTCGAGAGTGAGCGAAACTAATGAAAACATTGTTGGGGTAAAACCTAAAGGGAAAGACCTAGCACCAAATCCAATTTGCCATCTGATCTAACTTCTGGAGGCAGTCAAAATGATCCTTAGAATTCTTCCCTACCTTATTCCTGTGCTGAGATACAGGCTGCTCCAACCTGCTGTAAAATGCTTGATTTCGAGAGTGAGCGAAACTAATGAAAACATTGTTGGGGTAAAACCTAAAGGGAAAGACCTAGCACCAAATCCAATTTGCCATCTGATCTAACTTCTGGAGGCAGTCAAAATGAGCCTTAGAATTCTTCCCTACCTTATTCCTGTGCTGAGATACAGGCTGCTCCAACCTGCTGTAAAATGCTTGATTTCGAGAGTGAGCGAAACTAATGAAAACATTGTTGGGGTAAAACCTAAAGGGAAAGACCTAGCACCAAATCCAATTTGCCATCTGATCTAACTTCTGGAGGCAGTCAAAATGAGCCTTAGAATTCTTCCCTACCTTATTCCTGTGCTGAGATACAGGCTGCTCCAACCTGCTGTAAAATGCTTGATTTCGAGAGTGAGCGAAACTAATGAAAACATTGTTGGGGTAAAACCTAAAGGGAAAGACCTAGCACCAAATCCAATTTGCCATCTGATCTAACTTCTGGAGGCAGTCAAAATGAGCCTTAGAATTCTTCCCTACCTTATTCCTGTGCTGAGATACAGGCTGCTCCAACCTGCTGTAAAATGCTTGATTTCGAGAGTGAGCGAAACTAATGAAAACATTGTTGGGGTAAAACCTAAAGGGAAAGACCTAGCACCAAATCCAATTTGCCATCTGATCTAACTTCTGGAGGCAGTCAAAATGATCCTTAGAATTCTTCCCTACCTTATTCCTGTGCTGAGATACAGGCTGCTCCAACCTGCTGTAAAATGCTTGATTTCGAGAGTGAGCGAAACTAATGAAAACATTGTTGGGGTAAAACCTAAAGGGAAAGACCTAGCACCAAATCCAATTTGCCATCTGATCTAACTTCTGGAGGCAGTCAAAATGATCCTTAGAATTCTTCCCTACCTTATTCCTGTGCTGAGATACAGGCTGCTCCAACCTGCTGTAAAATGCTTGATTTCGAGAGTGAGCGAAACTAATGAAAACATTGTTGGGGTAAAACCTAAAGGGAAAGACCTAGCACCAAATCCAATTTGCCATCTGATCTAACTTCTGGAGGCAGTCAAAATGAGCCTTAGAATTCTTCCCTACCTTATTCCTGTGCTGAGATACAGGCTGCTCCAACCTGCTGTAAAATGCTTGATTTCGAGAGTGAGCGAAACTAATGAAAACATTGTTGGGGTAAAACCTAAAGGGAAAGACCTAGCACCAAATCCAATTTGCCATCTGATCTAACTTCTGGAGGCAGTCAAAATGATCCTTAGAATTCTTCCCTACCTTATTCCTGTGCTGAGATACAGGCTGCTCCAATCTGCTGTAAAATGCTTGATTTCGAGAGTGAGCGAAACTAATGAAAACATTGTTGGGGTAAAACCTAAAGGGAAAGACCTAGCACCAAATCCAATTTGCCATCTGATCTAACTTCTGGAGGCAGTCAAAATGATCCTTAGAATTCTTCCCTACCTTATTCCTGTGCTGAGATACAGGCTGCTCCAACCTGCTGTAAAATGCTTGATTTCGAGAGTGAGCGAAACTAATGAAAACATTGTTGGGGTAAAACCTAAAGGGAAAGACCTAGCACCAAATCCAATTTGCCATCTGATCTAACTTCTGGAGGCAGTCAAAATGAGCCTTAGAATTCTTCCCTACCTTATTCCTGTGCTGAGATACAGGCTGCTCCAACCTGCTGTAAAATGCTTGATTTCGAGAGTGAGCGAAACTAATGAAAACATTGTTGGGGTAAAACCTAAAGGGAAAGACCTAGCACCAAATCCAATTTGCCATCTGATCTAACTTCTGGAGGCAGTCAAAATGATCCTTAGAATTCTTCCCTACCTTATTCCTGTGCTGAGATACAGGCTGCTCCAACCTGCTGTAAAATGCTTGATTTCGAGAGTGAGCGAAACTAATGAAAACATTGTTGGGGTAAAACCTAAAGGGAAAGACCTAGCACCAAATCCAATTTGCCATCTGATCTAACTTCTGGAGGCAGTCAAAATGAGCCTTAGAATTCTTCCCTACCTTATTCCTGTGCTGAGATACAGGCTGCTCCAACCTGCTGTAAAATGCTTGATTTCGAGAGTGAGCGAAACTAATGAAAACATTGTTGGGGTAAAACCTAAAGGGAAAGACCTAGCACCAAATCCAATTTGCCATCTGATCTAACTTCTGGAGGCAGTCAAAATGATCCTTAGAATTCTTCCCTACCTTATTCCTGTGCTGAGATACAGGCTGCTCCAACCTGCTGTAAAATGCTTGATTTCGAGAGTGAGCGAAACTAATGAAAACATTGTTGGGGTAAAACCTAAAGGGAAAGACCTAGCACCAAATCCAATTTGCCATCTGATCTAACTTCTGGAGGCAGTCAAAATGAGCCTTAGAATTCTTCCCTACCTTATTCCTGTGCTGAGATACAGGCTGCTCCAACCTGCTGTAAAATGCTTGATTTCGAGAGTGAGCGAAACTAATGAAAACATTGTTGGGGTAAAACCTAAAGGGAAAGACCTAGCACCAAATCCAATTTGCCATCTGATCTAACTTCTGGAGGCAGTCAAAATGAGCCTTAGAATTCTTCCCTACCTTATTCCTGTGCTGAGATACAGGCTGCTCCAACCTGCTGTAAAATGCTTGATTTCGAGAGTGAGCGAAACTAATGAAAACATTGTTGGGGTAAAACCTAAAGGGAAAGACCTAGCACCAAATCCAATTTGCCATCTGATCTAACTTCTGGAGGCAGTCAAAATGATCCTTAGAATTCTTCCCTACCTTATTCCTGTGCTGAGATACAGGCTGCTCCAACCTGCTGTAAAATGCTTGATTTCGAGAGTGAGCGAAACTAATGAAAACATTGTTGGGGTAAAACCTAAAGGGAAAGACCTAGCACCAAATCCAATTTGCCATCTGATCTAACTTCTGGAGGCAGTCAAAATGAGCATTTGAATTCTTCCCTACCTTATTCCTGTGCTGAGATACAGGCTGCTCCAACCTGCTGTAAAATGCTTGATTTCGAGAGTGAGCGAAACTAATGAAAACATTGTTGGGGTAAAACCTAAAGGGAAAGACCTAGCACCAAATCCAATTTGCCATCTGATCTAACTTCTGGAGGCAGTCAAAATGAGCCTTAGAATTCTTCCCTACCTTATTCCTGTGCTGAGATACAGGCTGCTCCAACCTGCTGTAAAATGCTTGATTTCGAGAGTGAGCGAAACTAATGAAAACATTGTTGGGGTAAAACCTAAAGGGAAAGACCTAGCACCAAATCCAATTTGCCATCTGATCTAACTTCTGGAGGCAGTCAAAATGAGCCTTAGAATTCTTCCCTACCTTATTCCTGTGCTGAGATACAGGCTGCTCCAACCTGCTGTAAAATGCTTGATTTCGAGAGTGAGCGAAACTAATGAAAACATTGTTGGGGTAAAACCTAAAGGGAAAGACCTAGCACCAAATCCAATTTGCCATCTGATCTAACTTCTGGAGGCAGTCAAAATGAGCCTTAGAATTCTTCCCTA
The DNA here is from genome assembly GCF_026170545.1 of Melanerpes formicivorus. Lineage (NCBI taxonomy): Eukaryota > Metazoa > Chordata > Aves > Piciformes > Picidae > Melanerpes > Melanerpes formicivorus. The sequence goes on from NW_027143129.1 coordinate 49,512, forward strand.
CCTTATTCCTGTGCTGAGATACAGGCTGCTCCAACCTGCTGTAAAATGCTTGATTTCGAGAGTGAGCGAAACTAATGAAAACATTGTTGGGGTAAAACCTAAAGGGAAAGACCTAGCACCAAATCCAATTTGCCATCTGATCTAACTTCTGGAGGCAGTCAAAATGAGCCTTAGAATTCTTCCCTACCTTATTCCTGTGCTGAGATACAGGCTGCTCCAACCTGCTGTAAAATGCTTGATTTCGAGAGTGAGCGAAACTAATGAAAACATTGTTGGGGTAAAACCTAAAGGGAAAGACCTAGCACCAAATCCAATTTGCCATCTGATCTAACTTCTGGAGGCAGTCAAAATGATCCTTAGAATTCTTCCCTACCTTATTCCTGTGCTGAGATACAGGCTGCTCCAACCTGCTGTAAAATGCTTGATTTCGAGAGTGAGCGAAACTAATGAAAACATTGTTGGGGTAAAACCTAAAGGGAAAGACCTAGCACCAAATCCAATTTGCCATCTGATCTAACTTCTGGAGGCAGTCAAAATGAGCCTTAGAATTCTTCCCTACCTTATTCCTGTGCTGAGATACAGGCTGCTCCAACCTGCTGTAAAATGCTTGATTTCGAGAGTGAGCAAAACTAATGAAAACATTGTTGGGGTAAAACCTAAAGGGAAAGACCTAGCACCAAATCCAATTTGCCATCTGATCTAACTTCTGGAGGCAGTCAAAATGATCCTTAGAATTCTTCCCTACCTTATTCCTGTGCTGAGATACAGGCTGCTCCAACCTGCTGTAAAATGCTTGATTTCGAGAGTGAGCGAAACTAATGAAAACATTGTTGGGGTAAAACCTAAAGGGAAAGACCTAGCACCAAATCCAATTTGCCATCTGATCTAACTTCTGGAGGCAGTCAAAATGATCCTTAGAATTCTTCCCTACCTTATTCCTGTGCTGAGATACAGGCTGCTCCAACCTGCTGTAAAATGCTTGATTTCGAGAGTGAGCGAAACTAATGAAAACATTGTTGGGGTAAAACCTAAAGGGAAAGACCTAGCACCAAATCCAATTTGCCATCTGATCTAACTTCTGGAGGCAGTCAAAATGAGCCTTAGAATTCTTCCCTACCTTATTCCTGTGCTGAGATACAGGCTGCTCCAACCTGCTGTAAAATGCTTGATTTCGAGAGTGAGCGAAACTAATGAAAACATTGTTGGGGTAAAACCTAAAGGGAAAGACCTAGCACCAAATCCAATTTGCCATCTGATCTAACTTCTGGAGGCAGTCAAAATGAGCATTTGAATTCTTCCCTACCTTATTCCTGTGCTGAGATACAGGCTGCTCCAACCTGCTGTAAAATGCTTGATTTCGAGAGTGAGCGAAACTAATGAAAACATTGTTGGGGTAAAACCTAAAGGGAAAGACCTAGCACCAAATCCAATTTGCCATCTGATCTAACTTCTGGAGGCAGTCAAAATGATCCTTAGAATTCTTCCCTACCTTATTCCTGTGCTGAGATACAGGCTGCTCCAACCTGCTGTAAAATGCTTGATTTCGAGAGTGAGCGAAACTAATGAAAACATTGTTGGGGTAAAACCTAAAGGGAAAGACCTAGCACCAAATCCAATTTGCCATCTGATCTAACTTCTGGAGGCAGTCAAAATGAGCCTTAGAATTCTTCCCTACCTTATTCCTGTGCTGAGATACAGGCTGCTCCAACCTGCTCTAAAATGCTTGACTTCGAGAGTGAGCAAAACTAATGAAAACATTGTTGGGGTAAAACCTAAAGGGAAAGACCTAGCACCAAATCCAATTTGCCATCTGATCTAACTTCTGGAGGCAGTCAAAATGATCCTTAGAATTCTTCCCTACCTTATTCCTGTGCTGAGATACAGGCTGCTCCAACCTGCTGTAAAATGCTTGATTTCGAGAGTGAGCGAAACTAATGAAAACATTGTTGGGGTAAAACCTAAAGGGAAAGACCTAGCACCAAATCCAATTTGCCATCTGATCTAACTTCTGGAGGCAGTCAAAATGATCCTTAGAATTCTTCCCTACCTTATTCCTGTGCTGAGATACAGGCTGCTCCAACCTGCTGTAAAATGCTTGATTTCGAGAGTGAGCGAAACTAATGAAAACATTGTTGGGGTAAAACCTAAAGGGAAAGACCTAGCACCAAATCCAATTTGCCATCTGATCTAACTTCTGGAGGCAGTCAAAATGATCCTTAGAATTCTTCCCTACCTTATTCCTGTGCTGAGATACAGGCTGCTCCAACCTGCTGTAAAATGCTTGATTTCGAGAGTGAGCGAAACTAATGAAAACATTGTTGGGGTAAAACCTAAAGGGAAAGACCTAGCACCAAATCCAATTTGCCATCTGATCTAACTTCTGGAGGCAGTCAAAATGAGCCTTAGAATTCTTCCCTACCTTATTCCTGTGCTGAGATACAGGCTGCTCCAACCTGCTGTAAAATGCTTGATTTCGAGAGTGAGCGAAACTAATGAAAACATTGTTGGGGTAAAACCTAAAGGGAAAGACCTAGCACCAAATCCAATTTGCCATCTGATCTAACTTCTGGAGGCAGTCAAAATGAGCATTTGAATTCTTCCCTACCTTATTCCTGTGCTGAGATACAGGCTGCTCCAACCTGCTGTAAAATGCTTGATTTCGAGAGTGAGCGAAACTAATGAAAACATTGTTGGGGTAAAACCTAAAGGGAAAGACCTAGCACCAAATCCAATTTGCCATCTGATCTAACTTCTGGAGGCAGTCAAAATGATCCTTAGAATTCTTCCCTACCTTATTCCTGTGCTGAGATACAGGCTGCTCCAACCTGCTGTAAAATGCTTGATTTCGAGAGTGAGCGAAACTAATGAAAACATTGTTGGGGTAAAACCTAAAGGGAAAGACCTAGCACCAAATCCAATTTGCCATCTGATCTAACTTCTGGAGGCAGTCAAAATGAGCCTTAGAATTCTTCCCTACCTTATTCCTGTGCTGAGATACAGGCTGCTCCAACCTGCTGTAAAATGCTTGATTTCGAGAGTGAGCGAAACTAATGAAAACATTGTTGGGGTAAAACCTAAAGGGAAAGACCTAGCACCAAATCCAATTTGCCATCTGATCTAACTTCTGGAGGCAGTCAAAATGAGCCTTAGAATTCTTCCCTACCTTATTCCTGTGCTGAGATACAGGCTGCTCCAACCTGCTGTAAAATGCTTGATTTCGAGTGTGAGCGAAACTAATGAAAACATTGTTGGGGTAAAACCTAAAGGGAAAGACCTAGCACCAAATCCAATTTGCCATCTGATCTAACTTCTGGAGGCAGTCAAAATGATCCTTAGAATTCTTCCCTACCTTATTCCTGTGCTGAGATACAGGCTGCTCCAACCTGCTGTAAAATGCTTGATTTCGAGAGTGAGCGAAACTAATGAAAACATTGTTGGGGTAAAACCTAAAGGGAAAGACCTAGCACCAAATCCAATTTGCCATCTGATCTAACTTCTGGAGGCAGTCAAAATGATCCTTAGAATTCTTCCCTACCTTATTCCTGTGCTGAGATACAGGCTGCTCCAACCTGCTGTAAAATGCTTGATTTCGAGAGTGAGCGAAACTAATGAAAACATTGTTGGGGTAAAACCTAAAGGGAAAGACCTAGCACCAAATCCAATTTGCCATCTGATCTAACTTCTGGAGGCAGTCAAAATGAGCCTTAGAATTCTTCCCTACCTTATTCCTGTGCTGAGATACAGGCTGCTCCAACCTGCTCTAAAATGCTTGACTTCGAGAGTGAGCAAAACTAATGAAAACATTGTTGGGGTAAAACCTAAAGGGAAAGACCTAGCACCAAATCCAATTTGCCATCTGATCTAACTTCTGGAGGCAGTCAAAATGATCCTTAGAATTCTTCCCTACCTTATTCCTGTGCTGAGATACAGGCTGCTCCAACCTGCTGTAAAATGCTTGATTTCGAGAGTGAGCGAAACTAATGAAAACATTGTTGGGGTAAAACCTAAAGGGAAAGACCTAGCACCAAATCCAATTTGCCATCTGATCTAACTTCTGGAGGCAGTCAAAATGATCCTTAGAATTCTTCCCTACCTTATTCCTGTGCTGAGATACAGGCTGCTCCAACCTGCTGTAAAATGCTTGATTTCGAGAGTGAGCGAAACTAATGAAAACATTGTTGGGGTAAAACCTAAAGGGAAAGACCTAGCACCAAATCCAATTTGCCATCTGATCTAACTTCTGGAGGCAGTCAAAATGAGCCTTAGAATTCTTCCCTACCTTATTCCTGTGCTGAGATACAGGCTGCTCCAACCTGCTGTAAAATGCTTGATTTCGAGAGTGAGCGAAACTAATGAAAACATTGTTGGGGTAAAACCTAAAGGGAAAGACCTAGCACCAAATCCAATTTGCCATCTGATCTAACTTCTGGAGGCAGTCAAAATGAGCCTTAGAATTCTTCCCTACCTTATTCCTGTGCTGAGATACAGGCTGCTCCAACCTGCTGTAAAATGCTTGATTTCGAGAGTGAGCGAAACTAATGAAAACATTGTTGGGGTAAAACCTAAAGGGAAAGACCTAGCACCAAATCCAATTTGCCATCTGATCTAACTTCTGGAGGCAGTCAAAATGAGCCTTAGAATTCTTCCCTACCTTATTCCTGTGCTGAGATACAGGCTGCTCCAACCTGCTGTAAAATGCTTGATTTCGAGAGTGAGCGAAACTAATGAAAACATTGTTGGGGTAAAACCTAAAGGGAAAGACCTAGCACCAAATCCAATTTGCCATCTGATCTAACTTCTGGAGGCAGTCAAAATGATCCTTAGAATTCTTCCCTACCTTATTCCTGTGCTGAGATACAGGCTGCTCCAACCTGCTGTAAAATGCTTGATTTCGAGAGTGAGCGAAACTAATGAAAACATTGTTGGGGTAAAACCTAAAGGGAAAGACCTAGCACCAAATCCAATTTGCCATCTGATCTAACTTCTGGAGGCAGTCAAAATGATCCTTAGAATTCTTCCCTACCTTATTCCTGTGCTGAGATACAGGCTGCTCCAACCTGCTGTAAAATGCTTGATTTCGAGAGTGAGCGAAACTAATGAAAACATTGTTGGGGTAAAACCTAAAGGGAAAGACCTAGCACCAAATCCAATTTGCCATCTGATCTAACTTCTGGAGGCAGTCAAAATGAGCCTTAGAATTCTTCCCTACCTTATTCCTGTGCTGAGATACAGGCTGCTCCAACCTGCTGTAAAATGCTTGATTTCGAGTGTGAGCGAAACTAATGAAAACATTGTTGGGGTAAAACCTAAAGGGAAAGACCTAGCACCAAATCCAATTTGCCATCTGATCTAACTTCTGGAGGCAGTCAAAATGATCCTTAGAATTCTTCCCTACCTTATTCCTGTGCTGAGATACAGGCTGCTCCAACCTGCTGTAAAATGCTTGATTTCGAGAGTGAGCGAAACTAATGAAAACATTGTTGGGGTAAAACCTAAAGGGAAAGACCTAGCACCAAATCCAATTTGCCATCTGATCTAACTTCTGGAGGCAGTCAAAATGATCCTTAGAATTCTTCCCTACCTTATTCCTGTGCTGAGATACAGGCTGCTCCAACCTGCTGTAAAATGCTTGATTTCGAGAGTGAGCGAAACTAATGAAAACATTGTTGGGGTAAAACCTAAAGGGAAAGACCTAGCACCAAATCCAATTTGCCATCTGATCTAACTTCTGGAGGCAGTCAAAATGAGCCTTAGAATTCTTCCCTACCTTATTCCTGTGCTGAGATACAGGCTGCTCCAACCTGCTGTAAAATGCTTGATTTCGAGAGTGAGCGAAACTAATGAAAACATTGTTGGGGTAAAACCTAAAGGGAAAGACCTAGCACCAAATCCAATTTGCCATCTGATCTAACTTCTGGAGGCAGTCAAAATGAGCCTTAGAATTCTTCCCTACCTTATTCCTGTGCTGAGATACAGGCTGCTCCAACCTGCTGTAAAATGCTTGATTTTGAGAGTGAGCGAAACTAATGAAAACATTGTTGGGGTAAAACCTAAAGGGAAAGACCTAGCACCAAATCCAATTTGCCATCTGATCTAACTTCTGGAGGCAGTCAAAATGATCCTTAGAATTCTTCCCTACCTTATTCCTGTGCTGAGATACAGGCTGCTCCAACCTGCTGTAAAATGCTTGATTTCGAGAGTGAGCGAAACTAATGAAAACATTGTTGGGGTAAAACCTAAAGGGAAAGACCTAGCACCAAATCCAATTTGCCATCTGATCTAACTTCTGGAGGCAGTCAAAATGATCCTTAGAATTCTTCCCTACCTTATTCCTGTGCTGAGATACAGGCTGCTCCAACCTGCTGTAAAATGCTTGATTTCGAGAGTGAGCGAAACTAATGAAAACATTGTTGGGGTAAAACCTAAAGGGAAAGACCTAGCACCAAATCCAATTTGCCATCTGATCTAACTTCTGGAGGCAGTCAAAATGATCCTTAGAATTCTTCCCTACCTTATTCCTGTGCTGAGATACAGGCTGCTCCAACCTGCTGTAAAATGCTTGATTTCGAGAGTGAGCGAAACTAATGAAAACATTGTTGGGGTAAAACCTAAAGGGAAAGACCTAGCACCAAATCCAATTTGCCATCTGATCTAACTTCTGGAGGCAGTCAAAATGAGCCTTAGAATTCTTCCCTACCTTATTCCTGTGCTGAGATACAGGCTGCTCCAACCTGCTGTAAAATGCTTGATTTCGAGAGTGAGCGAAACTAATGAAAACATTGTTGGGGTAAAACCTAAAGGGAAAGACCTAGCACCAAATCCAATTTGCCATCTGATCTAACTTCTGGAGGCAGTCAAAATGAGCCTTAGAATTCTTCCCTACCTTATTCCTGTGCTGAGATACAGGCTGCTCCAACCTGCTGTAAAATGCTTGATTTCGAGAGTGAGCGAAACTAATGAAAACATTGTTGGGGTAAAACCTAAAGGGAAAGACCTAGCACCAAATCCAATTTGCCATCTGATCTAACTTCTGGAGGCAGTCAAAATGATCCTTAGAATTCTTCCCTACCTTATTCCTGTGCTGAGATACAGGCTGCTCCAACCTGCTGTAAAATGCTTGATTTCGAGAGTGAGCGAAACTAATGAAAACATTGTTGGGGTAAAACCTAAAGGGAAAGACCTAGCACCAAATCCAATTTGCCATCTGATCTAACTTCTGGAGGCAGTCAAAATGAGCATTTGAATTCTTCCCTACCTTATTCCTGTGCTGAGATACAGGCTGCTCCAACCTGCTGTAAAATGCTTGATTTCGAGAGTGAGCGAAACTAATGAAAACATTGTTGGGGTAAAACCTAAAGGGAAAGACCTAGCACCAAATCCAATTTGCCATCTGATCTAACTTCTGGAGGCAGTCAAAATGATCCTTAGAATTCTTCCCTACCTTATTCCTGTGCTGAGATACAGGCTGCTCCAACCTGCTGTAAAATGCTTGATTTCGAGAGTGAGCGAAACTAATGAAAACATTGTTGGGGTAAAACCTAAAGGGAAAGACCTAGCACCAAATCCAATTTGCCATCTGATCTAACTTCTGGAGGCAGTCAAAATGATCCTTAGAATTCTTCCCTACCTTATTCCTGTGCTGAGATACAGGCTGCTCCAACCTGCTGTAAAATGCTTGATTTCGAGAGTGAGCGAAACTAATGAAAACATTGTTGGGGTAAAACCTAAAGGGAAAGACCTAGCACCAAATCCAATTTGCCATCTGATCTAACTTCTGGAGGCAGTCAAAATGATCCTTAGAATTCTTCCCTACCTTATTCCTGTGCTGAGATACAGGCTGCTCCAACCTGCTGTAAAATGCTTGATTTCGAGAGTGAGCGAAACTAATGAAAACATTGTTGGGGTAAAACCTAAAGGGAAAGACCTAGCACCAAATCCAATTTGCCATCTGATCTAACTTCTGGAGGCAGTCAAAATGAGCCTTAGAATTCTTCCCTACCTTATTCCTGTGCTGAGATACAGGCTGCTCCAACCTGCTGTAAAATGCTTGATTTCGAGTGTGAGCGAAACTAATGAAAACATTGTTGGGGTAAAACCTAAAGGGAAAGACCTAGCACCAAATCCAATTTGCCATCTGATCTAACTTCTGGAGGCAGTCAAAATGAGCCTTAGAATTCTTCCCTACCTTATTCCTGTGCTGAGATACAGGCTGCTCCAACCTGCTGTAAAATGCTTGATTTCGAGAGTGAGCGAAACTAATGAAAACATTGTTGGGGTAAAACCTAAAGGGAAAGACCTAGCACCAAATCCAATTTGCCATCTGATCTAACTTCTGGAGGCAGTCAAAATGATCCTTAGAATTCTTCCCTACCTTATTCCTGTGCTGAGATACAGGCTGCTCCAACCTGCTGTAAAATGCTTGATTTCGAGAGTGAGCGAAACTAATGAAAACATTGTTGGGGTAAAACCTAAAGGGAAAGACCTAGCACCAAATCCAATTTGCCATCTGATCTAACTTCTGGAGGCAGTCAAAATGAGCCTTAGAATTCTTCCCTACCTTATTCCTGTGCTGAGATACAGGCTGCTCCAACCTGCTGTAAAATGCTTGATTTCGAGAGTGAGCGAAACTAATGAAAACATTGTTGGGGTAAAACCTAAAGGGAAAGACCTAGCACCAAATCCAATTTGCCATCTGATCTAACTTCTGGAGGCAGTCAAAATGATCCTTAGAATTCTTCCCTACCTTATTCCTGTGCTGAGATACAGGCTGCTCCAACCTGCTGTAAAATGCTTGATTTTGAGAGTGAGCGAAACTAATGAAAACATTGTTGGGGTAAAACCTAAAGGGAAAGACCTAGCACCAAATCCAATTTGCCATCTGATCTAACTTCTGGAGGCAGTCAAAATGAGCCTTAGAATTCTTCCCTACCTTATTCCTGTGCTGAGATACAGGCTGCTCCAACCTGCTCTAAAATGCTTGATTTCGAGAGTGAGCGAAACTAATGAAAACATTGTTGGGGTAAAAACCTAAAGGGAAAGACCTAGCACCAAATCCAATTTGCCATCTGATCTAACTTCTGGAGGCAGTCAAAATGAGCCTTAGAATTCTTCCCTACCTTATTCCTGTGCTGAGATACAGGCTGCTCCAACCTGCTGTAAAATGCTTGATTTCGAGAGTGAGCGAAACTAATGAAAACATTGTTGGGGTAAAACCTAAAGGGAAAGACCTAGCACCAAATCCAATTTGCCATCTGATCTAACTTCTGGAGGCAGTCAAAATGAGCCTTAGAATTCTTCCCTACCTTATTCCTGTGCTGAGATACAGGCTGCTCCAACCTGCTGTAAAATGCTTGATTTCGAGAGTGAGCGAAACTAATGAAAACATTGTTGGGGTAAAACCTAAAGGGAAAGACCTAGCACCAAATCCAATTTGCCATCTGATCTAACTTCTGGAGGCAGTCAAAATGAGCCTTAGAATTCTTCCCTACCTTATTCCTGTGCTGAGATACAGGCTGCTCCAACCTGCTGTAAAATGCTTGATTTCGAGAGTGAGCGAAACTAATGAAAACATTGTTGGGGTAAAACCTAAAGGGAAAGACCTAGCACCAAATCCAATTTGCCATCTGATCTAACTTCTGGAGGCAGTCAAAATGATCCTTAGAATTCTTCCCTACCTTATTCCTGTGCTGAGATACAGGCTGCTCCAACCTGCTGTAAAATGCTTGATTTCGAGAGTGAGCGAAACTAATGAAAACATTGTTGGGGTAAAACCTAAAGGGAAAGACCTAGCACCAAATCCAATTTGCCATCTGATCTAACTTCTGGAGGCAGTCAAAATGAGCCTTAGAATTCTTCCCTACCTTATTCCTGTGCTGAGATACAGGCTGCTCCAACCTGCTGTAAAATGCTTGATTTCGAGAGTGAGCGAAACTAATGAAAACATTGTTGGGGTAAAACCTAAAGGGAAAGACCTAGCACCAAATCCAATTTGCCATCTGATCTAACTTCTGGAGGCAGTCAAAATGAGCCTTAGAATTCTTCCCTACCTTATTCCTGTGCTGAGATACAGGCTGCTCCAACCTGCTGTAAAATGCTTGATTTCGAGAGTGAGCGGAACTAATGAAAACATTGTTGGGGTAAAACCTAAAGGGAAAGACCTAGCACCAAATCCAATTTGCCATCTGATCTAACTTCTGGAGGCAGTCAAAATGAGCCTTAGAATTCTTCCCTACCTTATTCCTGTGCTGAGATACAGGCTGCTCCAACCTGCTGTAAAATGCTTGATTTCGAGAGTGAGCGAAACTAATGAAAACATTGTTGGGGTAAAACCTAAAGGGAAAGACCTAGCACCAAATCCAATTTGCCATCTGATCTAACTTCTGGAGGCAGTCAAAATGAGCCTTAGAATTCTTCCCTACCTTATTCCTGTGCTGAGATACAGGCTGCTCCAACCTGCTGTAAAATGCTTGATTTCGAGAGTGAGCGAAACTAATGAAAACATTGTTGGGGTAAAACCTAAAGGGAAAGACCTAGCACCAAATCCAATTTGCCATCTGATCTAACTTCTGGAGGCAGTCAAAATGAGCATTTGAATTCTTCCCTACCTTATTCCTGTGCTGAGATACAGGCTGCTCCAACCTGCTGTAAAATGCTTGATTTCGAGAGTGAGCGAAACTAATGAAAACATTGTTGGGGTAAAACCTAAAGGGAAAGACCTAGCACCAAATCCAATTTGCCATCTGATCTAACTTCTGGAGGCAGTCAAAATGATCCTTAGAATTCTTCCCTACCTTATTCCTGTGCTGAGATACAGGCTGCTCCAACCTGCTGTAAAATGCTTGATTTCGAGAGTGAGCGAAACTAATGAAAACATTGTTGGGGTAAAACCTAAAGGGAAAGACCTAGCACCAAATCCAATTTGCCATCTGATCTAACTTCTGGAGGCAGTCAAAATGAGCCTTAGAATTCTTCCCTACCTTATTCCTGTGCTGAGATACAGGCTGCTCCAACCTGCTGTAAAATGCTTGATTTCGAGAGTGAGCGAAACTAATGAAAACATTGTTGGGGTAAAACCTAAAGGGAAAGACCTAGCACCAAATCCAATTTGCCATCTGATCTAACTTCTGGAGGCAGTCAAAATGAGCATTTGAATTCTTCCCTACCTTATTCCTGTGCTGAGATACAGGCTGCTCCAACCTGCTGTAAAATGCTTGATTTCGAGAGTGAGCGAAACTAATGAAAACATTGTTGGGGTAAAACCTAAAGGGAAAGACCTAGCACCAAATCCAATTTGCCATCTGATCTAACTTCTGGAGGCAGTCAAAATGAGCCTTAGAATTCTTCCCTACCTTATTCCTGTGCTGAGATACAGGCTGCTCCAACCTGCTGTAAAATGCTTGATTTCGAGAGTGAGCGAAACTAATGAAAACATTGTTGGGGTAAAACCTAAAGGGAAAGACCTAGCACCAAATCCAATTTGCCATCTGATCTAACTTCTGGAGGCAGTCAAAATGAGCCTTAGAATTCTTCCCTACCTTATTCCTGTGCTGAGATACAGGCTGCTCCAACCTGCTGTAAAATGCTTGATTTCGAGAGTGAGCGAAACTAATGAAAACATTGTTGGGGTAAAACCTAAAGGGAAAGACCTAGCACCAAATCCAATTTGCCATCTGATCTAACTTCTGGAGGCAGTCAAAATGAGCCTTAGAATTCTTCCCTACCTTATTCCTGTGCTGAGATACAGGCTGCTCCAACCTGCTGTAAAATGCTTGATTTCGAGAGTGAGCGAAACTAATGAAAACATTGTTGGGGTAAAACCTAAAGGGAAAGACCTAGCACCAAATCCAATTTGCCATCTGATCTAACTTCTGGAGGCAGTCAAAATGAGCCTTAGAATTCTTCCCTACCTTATTCCTGTGCTGAGATACAGGCTGCTCCAACCTGCTCTAAAATGCTTGATTTCGAGAGTGAGCAAAACTAATGAAAACATTGTTGGGGTAAAACCTAAAGGGAAAGACCTAGCACCAAATCCAATTTGCCATCTGATCTAACTTCTGGAGGCAGTCAAAATGAGCCTTAGAATTCTTCCCTACCTTATTCCTGTGCTGAGATACAGGCTGCTCCAACCTGCTGTAAAATGCTTGATTTCGAGAGTGAGCGAAACTAATGAAAACATTGTTGGGGTAAAACCTAAAGGGAAAGACCTAGCACCAAATCCAATTTGCCATCTGATCTAACTTCTGGAGGCAGTCAAAATGATCCTTAGAATTCTTCCCTACCTTATTCCTGTGCTGAGATACAGGCTGCTCCAACCTGCTGTAAAATGCTTGATTTCGAGAGTGAGCGAAACTAATGAAAACATTGTTGGGGTAAAACCTAAAGGGAAAGACCTAGCACCAAATCCAATTTGCCATCTGATCTAACTTCTGGAGGCAGTCAAAATGATCCTTAGAATTCTTCCCTACCTTATTCCTGTGCTGAGATACAGGCTGCTCCAACCTGCTGTAAAATGCTTGATTTCGAGAGTGAGCGAAACTAATGAAAACATTGTTGGGGTAAAACCTAAAGGGAAAGACCTAGCACCAAATCCAATTTGCCATCTGATCTAACTTCTGGAGGCAGTCAAAATGAGCCTTAGAATTCTTCCCTACCTTATTCCTGTGCTGAGATACAGGCTGCTCCAACCTGCTGTAAAATGCTTGATTTCGAGAGTGAGCGAAACTAATGAAAACATTGTTGGGGTAAAACCTAAAGGGAAAGACCTAGCACCAAATCCAATTTGCCATCTGATCTAACTTCTGGAGGCAGTCAAAATGAGCCTTAGAATTCTTCCCTACCTTATTCCTGTGCTGAGATACAGGCTGCTCCAACCTGCTGTAAAATGCTTGATTTCGAGAGTGAGCGAAACTAATGAAAACATTGTTGGGGTAAAACCTAAAGGGAAAGACCTAGCACCAAATCCAATTTGCCATCTGATCTAACTTCTGGAGGCAGTCAAAATGAGCCTTAGAATTCTTCCCTACCTTATTCCTGTGCTGAGATACAGGCTGCTCCAACCTGCTGTAAAATGCTTGATTTCGAGAGTGAGCGAAACTAATGAAAACATTGTTGGGGTAAAACCTAAAGGGAAAGACCTAGCACCAAATCCAATTTGCCATCTGATCTAACTTCTGGAGGCAGTCAAAATGAGCATTTGAATTCTTCCCTACCTTATTCCTGTGCTGAGATACAGGCTGCTCCAACCTGCTGTAAAATGCTTGATTTCGAGAGTGAGCGAAACTAATGAAAACATTGTTGGGGTAAAACCTAAAGGGAAAGACCTAGCACCAAATCCAATTTGCCATCTGATCTAACTTCTGGAGGCAGTCAAAATGAGCCTTAGAATTCTTCCCTACCTTATTCCTGTGCTGAGATACAGGCTGCTCCAACCTGCTGTAAAATGCTTGATTTCGAGAGTGAGCGAAACTAATGAAAACATTGTTGGGGTAAAACCTAAAGGGAAAGACCTAGCACCAAATCCAATTTGCCATCTGATCTAACTTCTGGAGGCAGTCAAAATGAGCCTTAGAATTCTTCCCTACCTTATTCCTGTGCTGAGATACAGGCTGCTCCAACCTGCTGTAAAATGCTTGATTTCGAGAGTGAGCGAAACTAATGAAAACATTGTTGGGGTAAAACCTAAAGGGAAAGACCTAGCACCAAATCCAATTTGCCATCTGATCTAACTTCTGGAGGCAGTCAAAATGAGCCTTAGAATTCTTCCCTACCTTATTCCTGTGCTGAGATACAGGCTGCTCCAACCTGCTGTAAAATGCTTGATTTCGAGAGTGAGCGAAACTAATGAAAACATTGTTGGGGTAAAACCTAAAGGGAAAGACCTAGCACCAAATCCAATTTGCCATCTGATCTAACTTCTGGAGGCAGTCAAAATGAGCCTTAGAATTCTTCCCTACCTTATTCCTGTGCTGAGATACAGGCTGCTCCAACCTGCTGTAAAATGCTTGATTTCGAGAGTGAGCAAAACTAATGAAAACATTGTTGGGGTAAAACCTAAAGGGAAAGACCTAGCACCAAATCCAATTTGCCATCTGATCTAACTTCTGGAGGCAGTCAAAATGAGCCTTAGAATTCTTCCCTACCTTATTCCTGTGCTGAGATACAGGCTGCTCCAACCTGCTGTAAAATGCTTGATTTCGAGAGTGAGCGAAACTAATGAAAACATTGTTGGGGTAAAACCTAAAGGGAAAGACCTAGCACCAAATCCAATTTGCCATCTGATCTAACTTCTGGAGGCAGTCAAAATGATCCTTAGAATTCTTCCCTACCTTATTCCTGTGCTGAGATACAGGCTGCTCCAACCTGCTGTAAAATGCTTGATTTCGAGAGTGAGCGAAACTAATGAAAACATTGTTGGGGTAAAACCTAAAGGGAAAGACCTAGCACCAAATCCAATTTGCCATCTGATCTAACTTCTGGAGGCAGTCAAAATGAGCCTTAGAATTCTTCCCTACCTTATTCCTGTGCTGAGATACAGGCTGCTCCAACCTGCTGTAAAATGCTTGATTTCGAGAGTGAGCGAAACTAATGAAAACATTGTTGGGGTAAAACCTAAAGGGAAAGACCTAGCACCAAATCCAATTTGCCATCTGATCTAACTTCTGGAGGCAGTCAAAATGATCCTTAGAATTCTTCCCTACCTTATTCCTGTGCTGAGATACAGGCTGCTCCAACCTGCTGTAAAATGCTTGATTTCGAGAGTGAGCGAAACTAATGAAAACATTGTTGGGGTAAAACCTAAAGGGAAAGACCTAGCACCAAATCCAATTTGCCATCTGATCTAACTTCTGGAGGCAGTCAAAATGAGCCTTAGAATTCTTCCCTACCTTATTCCTGTGCTGAGATACAGGCTGCTCCAACCTGCTGTAAAATGCTTGATTTCGAGAGTGAGCGAAACTAATGAAAACATTGTTGGGGTAAAACCTAAAGGGAAAGACCTAGCACCAAATCCAATTTGCCATCTGATCTAACTTCTGGAGGCAGTCAAAATGAGCCTTAGAATTCTTCCCTACCTTATTCCTGTGCTGAGATACAGGCTGCTCCAACCTGCTGTAAAATGCTTGATTTCGAGAGTGAGCGAAACTAATGAAAACATTGTTGGGGTAAAACCTAAAGGGAAAGACCTAGCACCAAATCCAATTTGCCATCTGATCTAACTTCTGGAGGCAGTCAAAATGATCCTTAGAATTCTTCCCTACCTTATTCCTGTGCTGAGATACAGGCTGCTCCAACCTGCTGTAAAATGCTTGATTTCGAGAGTGAGCGAAACTAATGAAAACATTGTTGGGGTAAAACCTAAAGGGAAAGACCTAGCACCAAATCCAATTTGCCATCTGATCTAACTTCTGGAGGCAGTCAAAATGAGCCTTAGAATTCTTCCCTACCTTATTCCTGTGCTGAGATACAGGCTGCTCCAACCTGCTGTAAAATGCTTGATTTCGAGAGTGAGCGAAACTAATGAAAACATTGTTGGGGTAAAACCTAAAGGGAAAGACCTAGCACCAAATCCAATTTGCCATCTGATCTAACTTCTGGAGGCAGTCAAAATGAGCCTTAGAATTCTTCCCTACCTTATTCCTGTGCTGAGATACAGGCTGCTCCAACCTGCTGTAAAATGCTTGATTTCGAGAGTGAGCGAAACTAATGAAAACATTGTTGGGGTAAAACCTAAAGGGAAAGACCTAGCACCAAATCCAATTTGCCATCTGATCTAACTTCTGGAGGCAGTCAAAATGATCCTTAGAATTCTTCCCTACCTTATTCCTGTGCTGAGATACAGGCTGCTCCAACCTGCTGTAAAATGCTTGATTTCGAGAGTGAGCGAAACTAATGAAAACATTGTTGGGGTAAAACCTAAAGGGAAAGACCTAGCACCAAATCCAATTTGCCATCTGATCTAACTTCTGGAGGCAGTCAAAATGAGCCTTAGAATTCTTCCCTACCTTATTCCTGTGCTGAGATACAGGCTGCTCCAACCTGCTGTAAAATGCTTGATTTCGAGAGTGAGCGAAACTAATGAAAACATTGGTGGGGTAAAACCTAAAGGGAAAGACCTAGCACCAAATCCAATTTGCCATCTGATCTAACTTCTGGAGGCAGTCAAAATGATCCTTAGAATTCTTCCCTACCTTATTCCTGTGCTGAGATACAGGCTGCTCCAACCTGCTGTAAAATGCTTGATTTCGAGAGTGAGCGAAACTAATGAAAACATTGTTGGGGTAAAACCTAAAGGGAAAGACCTAGCACCAAATCCAATTTGCCATCTGATCTAACTTCTGGAGGCAGTCAAAATGATCCTTAGAATTCTTCCCTACCTTATTCCTGTGCTGAGATACAGGCTGCTCCAACCTGCTGTAAAATGCTTGATTTCGAGAGTGAGCGAAACTAATGAAAACATTTTTGGGGTAAAACCTAAAGGGAAAGACCTAGCACCAAATCCAATTTGCCATCTGATCTAACTTCTGGAGGCAGTCAAAATGAGCCTT
This sequence comes from Melanerpes formicivorus, assembly GCF_026170545.1. Lineage (NCBI taxonomy): Eukaryota > Metazoa > Chordata > Aves > Piciformes > Picidae > Melanerpes > Melanerpes formicivorus. The sequence goes on from NW_027143129.1 coordinate 66,053, forward strand.
AGAATTCTTCCCTACCTTATTCCTGTGCTGAGATACAGGCTGCTCCAACCTGCTGTAAAATGCTTGATTTCGAGAGTGAGCGAAACTAATGAAAACATTGTTGGGGTAAAACCTAAAGGGAAAGACCTAGCACCAAATCCAATTTGCCATCTGATCTAACTTCTGGAGGCAGTCAAAATGAGCCTTAGAATTCTTCCCTACCTTATTCCTGTGCTGAGATACAGGCTGCTCCAACCTGCTGTAAAATGCTTGATTTCGAGAGTGAGCGAAACTAATGAAAACATTGTTGGGGTAAAACCTAAAGGGAAAGACCTAGCACCAAATCCAATTTGCCATCTGATCTAACTTCTGGAGGCAGTCAAAATGATCCTTAGAATTCTTCCCTACCTTATTCCTGTGCTGAGATACAGGCTGCTCCAACCTGCTGTAAAATGCTTGATTTCGAGAGTGAGCGAAACTAATGAAAACATTGTTGGGGTAAAACCTAAAGGGAAAGACCTAGCACCAAATCCAATTTGCCATCTGATCTAACTTCTGGAGGCAGTCAAAATGATCCTTAGAATTCTTCCCTACCTTATTCCTGTGCTGAGATACAGGCTGCTCCAACCTGCTGTAAAATGCTTGATTTCGAGAGTGAGCAAAACTAATGAAAACATTGTTGGGGTAAAACCTAAAGGGAAAGACCTAGCACCAAATCCAATTTGCCATCTGATCTAACTTCTGGAGGCAGTCAAAATGATCCTTAGAATTCTTCCCTACCTTATTCCTGTGCTGAGATACAGGCTGCTCCAACCTGCTGTAAAATGCTTGATTTCGAGAGTGAGCGAAACTAATGAAAACATTGTTGGGGTAAAACCTAAAGGGAAAGACCTAGCACCAAATCCAATTTGCCATCTGATCTAACTTCTGGAGGCAGTCAAAATGAGCCTTAGAATTCTTCCCTACCTTATTCCTGTGCTGAGATACAGGCTGCTCCAACCTGCTGTAAAATGCTTGATTTCGAGAGTGAGCGAAACTAATGAAAACATTGTTGGGGTAAAACCTAAAGGGAAAGACCTAGCACCAAATCCAATTTGCCATCTGATCTAACTTCTGGAGGCAGTCAAAATGAGCCTTAGAATTCTTCCCTACCTTATTCCTGTGCTGAGATACAGGCTGCTCCAACCTGCTGTAAAATGCTTGATTTCGAGAGTGAGCGAAACTAATGAAAACATTGTTGGGGTAAAACCTAAAGGGAAAGACCTAGCACCAAATCCAATTTGCCATCTGATCTAACTTCTGGAGGCAGTCAAAATGATCCTTAGAATTCTTCCCTACCTTATTCCTGTGCTGAGATACAGGCTGCTCCAACCTGCTGTAAAATGCTTGATTTCGAGAGTGAGCGAAACTAATGAAAACATTGTTGGGGTAAAACCTAAAGGGAAAGACCTAGCACCAAATCCAATTTGCCATCTGATCTAACTTCTGGAGGCAGTCAAAATGAGCCTTAGAATTCTTCCCTACCTTATTCCTGTGCTGAGATACAGGCTGCTCCAACCTGCTCTAAAATGCTTGATTTCGAGAGTGAGCAAAACTAATGAAAACATTGTTGGGGTAAAACCTAAAGGGAAAGACCTAGCACCAAATCCAATTTGCCATCTGATCTAACTTCTGGAGGCAGTCAAAATGATCCTTAGAATTCTTCCCTACCTTATTCCTGTGCTGAGATACAGGCTGCTCCAACCTGCTGTAAAATGCTTGATTTCGAGAGTGAGCGAAACTAATGAAAACATTGTTGGGGTAAAACCTAAAGGGAAAGACCTAGCACCAAATCCAATTTGCCATCTGATCTAACTTCTGGAGGCAGTCAAAATGAGCCTTAGAATTCTTCCCTACCTTATTCCTGTGCTGAGATACAGGCTGCTCCAACCTGCTGTAAAATGCTTGATTTCGAGAGTGAGCGAAACTAATGAAAACATTGTTGGGGTAAAACCTAAAGGGAAAGACCTAGCACCAAATCCAATTTGCCATCTGATCTAACTTCTGGAGGCAGTCAAAATGAGCCTTAGAATTCTTCCCTACCTTATTCCTGTGCTGAGATACAGGCTGCTCCAACCTGCTGTAAAATGCTTGATTTCGAGAGTGAGCGAAACTAATGAAAACATTGTTGGGGTAAAACCTAAAGGGAAAGACCTAGCACCAAATCCAATTTGCCATCTGATCTAACTTCTGGAGGCAGTCAAAATGATCCTTAGAATTCTTCCCTACCTTATTCCTGTGCTGAGATACAGGCTGCTCCAACCTGCTGTAAAATGCTTGATTTCGAGAGTGAGCGAAACTAATGAAAACATTGTTGGGGTAAAACCTAAAGGGAAAGACCTAGCACCAAATCCAATTTGCCATCTGATCTAACTTCTGGAGGCAGTCAAAATGAGCCTTAGAATTCTTCCCTACCTTATTCCTGTGCTGAGATACAGGCTGCTCCAACCTGCTGTAAAATGCTTGATTTCGAGAGTGAGCAAAACTAATGAAAACATTGTTGGGGTAAAACCTAAAGGGAAAGACCTAGCACCAAATCCAATTTGCCATCTGATCTAACTTCTGGAGGCAGTCAAAATGAGCCTTAGAATTCTTCCCTACCTTATTCCTGTGCTGAGATACAGGCTGCTCCAACCTGCTGTAAAATGCTTGATTTCGAGAGTGAGCGAAACTAATGAAAACATTGTTGGGGTAAAACCTAAAGGGAAAGACCTAGCACCAAATCCAATTTGCCATCTGATCTAACTTCTGGAGGCAGTCAAAATGAGCCTTAGAATTCTTCCCTACCTTATTCCTGTGCTGAGATACAGGCTGCTCCAACCTGCTGTAAAATGCTTGATTTCGAGAGTGAGCGAAACTAATGAAAACATTGTTGGGGTAAAACCTAAAGGGAAAGACCTAGCACCAAATCCAATTTGCCATCTGATCTAACTTCTGGAGGCAGTCAAAATGAGCCTTAGAATTCTTCCCTACCTTATTCCTGTGCTGAGATACAGGCTGCTCCAACCTGCTGTAAAATGCTTGATTTCGAGAGTGAGCGAAACTAATGAAAACATTGTTGGGGTAAAACCTAAAGGGAAAGACCTAGCACCAAATCCAATTTGCCATCTGATCTAACTTCTGGAGGCAGTCAAAATGATCCTTAGAATTCTTCCCTACCTTATTCCTGTGCTGAGATACAGGCTGCTCCAACCTGCTGTAAAATGCTTGATTTCGAGAGTGAGCGAAACTAATGAAAACATTGTTGGGGTAAAACCTAAAGGGAAAGACCTAGCACCAAATCCAATTTGCCATCTGATCTAACTTCTGGAGGCAGTCAAAATGAGCCTTAGAATTCTTCCCTACCTTATTCCTGTGCTGAGATACAGGCTGCTCCAACCTGCTGTAAAATGCTTGATTTCGAGAGTGAGCGAAACTAATGAAAACATTGTTGGGGTAAAACCTAAAGGGAAAGACCTAGCACCAAATCCAATTTGCCATCTGATCTAACTTCTGGAGGCAGTCAAAATGAGCCTTAGAATTCTTCCCTACCTTATTCCTGTGCTGAGATACAGGCTGCTCCAACCTGCTGTAAAATGCTTGATTTCGAGAGTGAGCGAAACTAATGAAAACATTGTTGGGGTAAAACCTAAAGGGAAAGACCTAGCACCAAATCCAATTTGCCATCTGATCTAACTTCTGGAGGCAGTCAAAATGAGCCTTAGAATTCTTCCCTACCTTATTCCTGTGCTGAGATACAGGCTGCTCCAACCTGCTGTAAAATGCTTGATTTCGAGAGTGAGCGAAACTAATGAAAACATTGTTGGGGTAAAACCTAAAGGGAAAGACCTAGCACCAAATCCAATTTGCCATCTGATCTAACTTCTGGAGGCAGTCAAAATGAGCCTTAGAATTCTTCCCTACCTTATTCCTGTGCTGAGATACAGGCTGCTCCAACCTGCTGTAAAATGCTTGATTTCGAGAGTGAGCGAAACTAATGAAAACATTGTTGGGGTAAAACCTAAAGGGAAAGACCTAGCACCAAATCCAATTTGCCATCTTATCTAACTTCTGGAGGCAGTCAAAATGATCCTTAGAATTCTTCCCTACCTTATTCCTGTGCTGAGATACAGGCTGCTCCAACCTGCTGTAAAATGCTTGATTTCGAGAGTGAGCGAAACTAATGAAAACATTGTTGGGGTAAAACCTAAAGGGAAAGACCTAGCACCAAATCCAATTTGCCATCTGATCTAACTTCTGGAGGCAGTCAAAATGATCCTTAGAATTCTTCCCTACCTTATTCCTGTGCTGAGATACAGGCTGCTCCAATCTGCTGTAAAATGCTTGATTTCGAGAGTGAGCGAAACTAATGAAAACATTGTTGGGGTAAAACCTAAAGGGAAAGACCTAGCACCAAATCCAATTTGCCATCTGATCTAACTTCTGGAGGCAGTCAAAATGAGCCTTAGAATTCTTCCCTACCTTATTCCTGTGCTGAGATACAGGCTGCTCCAACCTGCTGTAAAATGCTTGATTTCGAGAGTGAGCGAAACTAATGAAAACATTGTTGGGGTAAAACCTAAAGGGAAAGACCTAGCACCAAATCCAATTTGCCATCTGATCTAACTTCTGGAGGCAGTCAAAATGAGCCTTAGAATTCTTCCCTACCTTATTCCTGTGCTGAGATACAGGCTGCTCCAACCTGCTGTAAAATGCTTGATTTCGAGAGTGAGCGAAACTAATGAAAACATTGTTGGGGTAAAACCTAAAGGGAAAGACCTAGCACCAAATCCAATTTGCCATCTGATCTAACTTCTGGAGGCAGTCAAAATGATCCTTAGAATTCTTCCCTACCTTATTCCTGTGCTGAGATACAGGCTGCTCCAACCTGCTGTAAAATGCTTGATTTCGAGAGTGAGCGAAACTAATGAAAACATTGTTGGGGTAAAACCTAAAGGGAAAGACCTAGCACCAAATCCAATTTGCCATCTGATCTAACTTCTGGAGGCAGTCAAAATGATCCTTAGAATTCTTCCCTACCTTATTCCTGTGCTGAGATACAGGCTGCTCCAACCTGCTGTAAAATGCTTGATTTCGAGAGTGAGCGAAACTAATGAAAACATTGTTGGGGTAAAACCTAAAGGGAAAGACCTAGCACCAAATCCAATTTGCCATCTGATCTAACTTCTGGAGGCAGTCAAAATGAGCCTTAGAATTCTTCCCTACCTTATTCCTGTGCTGAGATACAGGCTGCTCCAACCTGCTGTAAAATGCTTGATTTCGAGAGTGAGCGAAACTAATGAAAACATTGTTGGGGTAAAACCTAAAGGGAAAGACCTAGCACCAAATCCAATTTGCCATCTGATCTAACTTCTGGAGGCAGTCAAAATGAGCCTTAGAATTCTTCCCTACCTTATTCCTGTGCTGAGATACAGGCTGCTCCAACCTGCTGTAAAATGCTTGATTTCGAGAGTGAGCGAAACTAATGAAAACATTGTTGGGGTAAAACCTAAAGGGAAAGACCTAGCACCAAATCCAATTTGCCATCTGATCTAACTTCTGGAGGCAGTCAAAATGAGCCTTAGAATTCTTCCCTACCTTATTCCTGTGCTGAGATACAGGCTGCTCCAACCTGCTGTAAAATGCTTGATTTCGAGAGTGAGCGAAACTAATGAAAACATTGTTGGGGTAAAACCTAAAGGGAAAGACCTAGCACCAAATCCAATTTGCCATCTGATCTAACTTCTGGAGGCAGTCAAAATGATCCTTAGAATTCTTCCCTACCTTATTCCTGTGCTGAGATACAGGCTGCTCCAACCTGCTGTAAAATGCTTGATTTCGAGAGTGAGCGAAACTAATGAAAACATTGTTGGGGTAAAACCTAAAGGGAAAGACCTAGCACCAAATCCAATTTGCCATCTGATCTAACTTCTGGAGGCAGTCAAAATGATCCTTAGAATTCTTCCCTACCTTATTCCTGTGCTGAGATACAGGCTGCTCCAACCTGCTGTAAAATGCTTGATTTCGAGAGTGAGCGAAACTAATGAAAACATTGTTGGGGTAAAACCTAAAGGGAAAGACCTAGCACCAAATCCAATTTGCCATCTGATCTAACTTCTGGAGGCAGTCAAAATGAGCCTTAGAATTCTTCCCTACCTTATTCCTGTGCTGAGATACAGGCTGCTCCAACCTGCTGTAAAATGCTTGATTTCGAGAGTGAGCGAAACTAATGAAAACATTGTTGGGGTAAAACCTAAAGGGAAAGACCTAGCACCAAATCCAATTTGCCATCTGATCTAACTTCTGGAGGCAGTCAAAATGATCCTTAGAATTCTTCCCTACCTTATTCCTGTGCTGAGATACAGGCTGCTCCAATCTGCTGTAAAATGCTTGATTTCGAGAGTGAGCGAAACTAATGAAAACATTGTTGGGGTAAAACCTAAAGGGAAAGACCTAGCACCAAATCCAATTTGCCATCTGATCTAACTTCTGGAGGCAGTCAAAATGATCCTTAGAATTCTTCCCTACCTTATTCCTGTGCTGAGATACAGGCTGCTCCAACCTGCTGTAAAATGCTTGATTTCGAGAGTGAGCGAAACTAATGAAAACATTGTTGGGGTAAAACCTAAAGGGAAAGACCTAGCACCAAATCCAATTTGCCATCTGATCTAACTTCTGGAGGCAGTCAAAATGAGCCTTAGAATTCTTCCCTACCTTATTCCTGTGCTGAGATACAGGCTGCTCCAACCTGCTGTAAAATGCTTGATTTCGAGAGTGAGCGAAACTAATGAAAACATTGTTGGGGTAAAACCTAAAGGGAAAGACCTAGCACCAAATCCAATTTGCCATCTGATCTAACTTCTGGAGGCAGTCAAAATGATCCTTAGAATTCTTCCCTACCTTATTCCTGTGCTGAGATACAGGCTGCTCCAACCTGCTGTAAAATGCTTGATTTCGAGAGTGAGCGAAACTAATGAAAACATTGTTGGGGTAAAACCTAAAGGGAAAGACCTAGCACCAAATCCAATTTGCCATCTGATCTAACTTCTGGAGGCAGTCAAAATGAGCCTTAGAATTCTTCCCTACCTTATTCCTGTGCTGAGATACAGGCTGCTCCAACCTGCTGTAAAATGCTTGATTTCGAGAGTGAGCGAAACTAATGAAAACATTGTTGGGGTAAAACCTAAAGGGAAAGACCTAGCACCAAATCCAATTTGCCATCTGATCTAACTTCTGGAGGCAGTCAAAATGATCCTTAGAATTCTTCCCTACCTTATTCCTGTGCTGAGATACAGGCTGCTCCAACCTGCTGTAAAATGCTTGATTTCGAGAGTGAGCGAAACTAATGAAAACATTGTTGGGGTAAAACCTAAAGGGAAAGACCTAGCACCAAATCCAATTTGCCATCTGATCTAACTTCTGGAGGCAGTCAAAATGAGCCTTAGAATTCTTCCCTACCTTATTCCTGTGCTGAGATACAGGCTGCTCCAACCTGCTGTAAAATGCTTGATTTCGAGAGTGAGCGAAACTAATGAAAACATTGTTGGGGTAAAACCTAAAGGGAAAGACCTAGCACCAAATCCAATTTGCCATCTGATCTAACTTCTGGAGGCAGTCAAAATGAGCCTTAGAATTCTTCCCTACCTTATTCCTGTGCTGAGATACAGGCTGCTCCAACCTGCTGTAAAATGCTTGATTTCGAGAGTGAGCGAAACTAATGAAAACATTGTTGGGGTAAAACCTAAAGGGAAAGACCTAGCACCAAATCCAATTTGCCATCTGATCTAACTTCTGGAGGCAGTCAAAATGATCCTTAGAATTCTTCCCTACCTTATTCCTGTGCTGAGATACAGGCTGCTCCAACCTGCTGTAAAATGCTTGATTTCGAGAGTGAGCGAAACTAATGAAAACATTGTTGGGGTAAAACCTAAAGGGAAAGACCTAGCACCAAATCCAATTTGCCATCTGATCTAACTTCTGGAGGCAGTCAAAATGAGCATTTGAATTCTTCCCTACCTTATTCCTGTGCTGAGATACAGGCTGCTCCAACCTGCTGTAAAATGCTTGATTTCGAGAGTGAGCGAAACTAATGAAAACATTGTTGGGGTAAAACCTAAAGGGAAAGACCTAGCACCAAATCCAATTTGCCATCTGATCTAACTTCTGGAGGCAGTCAAAATGAGCCTTAGAATTCTTCCCTACCTTATTCCTGTGCTGAGATACAGGCTGCTCCAACCTGCTGTAAAATGCTTGATTTCGAGAGTGAGCGAAACTAATGAAAACATTGTTGGGGTAAAACCTAAAGGGAAAGACCTAGCACCAAATCCAATTTGCCATCTGATCTAACTTCTGGAGGCAGTCAAAATGAGCCTTAGAATTCTTCCCTACCTTATTCCTGTGCTGAGATACAGGCTGCTCCAACCTGCTGTAAAATGCTTGATTTCGAGAGTGAGCGAAACTAATGAAAACATTGTTGGGGTAAAACCTAAAGGGAAAGACCTAGCACCAAATCCAATTTGCCATCTGATCTAACTTCTGGAGGCAGTCAAAATGAGCCTTAGAATTCTTCCCTACCTTATTCCTGTGCTGAGATACAGGCTGCTCCAACCTGCTGTAAAATGCTTGATTTCGAGAGTGAGCGAAACTAATGAAAACATTGTTGGGGTAAAACCTAAAGGGAAAGACCTAGCACCAAATCCAATTTGCCATCTGATCTAACTTCTGGAGGCAGTCAAAATGAGCCTTAGAATTCTTCCCTACCTTATTCCTGTGCTGAGATACAGGCTGCTCCAACCTGCTGTAAAATGCTTGATTTCGAGAGTGAGCGAAACTAATGAAAACATTGTTGGGGTAAAACCTAAAGGGAAAGACCTAGCACCAAATCCAATTTGCCATCTGATCTAACTTCTGGAGGCAGTCAAAATGATCCTTAGAATTCTTCCCTACCTTATTCCTGTGCTGAGATACAGGCTGCTCCAACCTGCTGTAAAATGCTTGATTTCGAGAGTGAGCGAAACTAATGAAAACATTGTTGGGGTAAAACCTAAAGGGAAAGACCTAGCACCAAATCCAATTTGCCATCTGATCTAACTTCTGGAGGCAGTCAAAATGAGCCTTAGAATTCTTCCCTACCTTATTCCTGTGCTGAGATACAGGCTGCTCCAACCTGCTGTAAAATGCTTGATTTCGAGAGTGAGCAAAACTAATGAAAACATTGTTGGGGTAAAACCTAAAGGGAAAGACCTAGCACCAAATCCAATTTGCCATCTGATCTAACTTCTGGAGGCAGTCAAAATGATCCTTAGAATTCTTCCCTACCTTATTCCTGTGCTGAGATACAGGCTGCTCCAACCTGCTGTAAAATGCTTGATTTCGAGAGTGAGCGAAACTAATGAAAACATTGTTGGGGTAAAACCTAAAGGGAAAGACCTAGCACCAAATCCAATTTGCCATCTGATCTAACTTCTGGAGGCAGTCAAAATGATCCTTAGAATTCTTCCCTACCTTATTCCTGTGCTGAGATACAGGCTGCTCCAACCTGCTGTAAAATGCTTGATTTCGAGAGTGAGCGAAACTAATGAAAACATTGTTGGGGTAAAACCTAAAGGGAAAGACCTAGCACCAAATCCAATTTGCCATCTGATCTAACTTCTGGAGGCAGTCAAAATGAGCCTTAGAATTCTTCCCTACCTTATTCCTGTGCTGAGATACAGGCTGCTCCAACCTGCTGTAAAATGCTTGATTTCGAGAGTGAGCGAAACTAATGAAAACATTGTTGGGGTAAAACCTAAAGGGAAAGACCTAGCACCAAATCCAATTTGCCATCTGATCTAACTTCTGGAGGCAGTCAAAATGAGCATTTGAATTCTTCCCTACCTTATTCCTGTGCTGAGATACAGGCTGCTCCAACCTGCTGTAAAATGCTTGATTTCGAGAGTGAGCGAAACTAATGAAAACATTGTTGGGGTAAAACCTAAAGGGAAAGACCTAGCACCAAATCCAATTTGCCATCTGATCTAACTTCTGGAGGCAGTCAAAATGATCCTTAGAATTCTTCCCTACCTTATTCCTGTGCTGAGATACAGGCTGCTCCAACCTGCTGTAAAATGCTTGATTTCGAGAGTGAGCGAAACTAATGAAAACATTGTTGGGGTAAAACCTAAAGGGAAAGACCTAGCACCAAATCCAATTTGCCATCTGATCTAACTTCTGGAGGCAGTCAAAATGAGCCTTAGAATTCTTCCCTACCTTATTCCTGTGCTGAGATACAGGCTGCTCCAACCTGCTCTAAAATGCTTGACTTCGAGAGTGAGCAAAACTAATGAAAACATTGTTGGGGTAAAACCTAAAGGGAAAGACCTAGCACCAAATCCAATTTGCCATCTGATCTAACTTCTGGAGGCAGTCAAAATGATCCTTAGAATTCTTCCCTACCTTATTCCTGTGCTGAGATACAGGCTGCTCCAACCTGCTGTAAAATGCTTGATTTCGAGAGTGAGCGAAACTAATGAAAACATTGTTGGGGTAAAACCTAAAGGGAAAGACCTAGCACCAAATCCAATTTGCCATCTGATCTAACTTCTGGAGGCAGTCAAAATGATCCTTAGAATTCTTCCCTACCTTATTCCTGTGCTGAGATACAGGCTGCTCCAACCTGCTGTAAAATGCTTGATTTCGAGAGTGAGCGAAACTAATGAAAACATTGTTGGGGTAAAACCTAAAGGGAAAGACCTAGCACCAAATCCAATTTGCCATCTGATCTAACTTCTGGAGGCAGTCAAAATGATCCTTAGAATTCTTCCCTACCTTATTCCTGTGCTGAGATACAGGCTGCTCCAACCTGCTGTAAAATGCTTGATTTCGAGAGTGAGCGAAACTAATGAAAACATTGTTGGGGTAAAACCTAAAGGGAAAGACCTAGCACCAAATCCAATTTGCCATCTGATCTAACTTCTGGAGGCAGTCAAAATGAGCCTTAGAATTCTTCCCTACCTTATTCCTGTGCTGAGATACAGGCTGCTCCAACCTGCTGTAAAATGCTTGATTTCGAGAGTGAGCGAAACTAATGAAAACATTGTTGGGGTAAAACCTAAAGGGAAAGACCTAGCACCAAATCCAATTTGCCATCTGATCTAACTTCTGGAGGCAGTCAAAATGAGCATTTGAATTCTTCCCTACCTTATTCCTGTGCTGAGATACAGGCTGCTCCAACCTGCTGTAAAATGCTTGATTTCGAGAGTGAGCGAAACTAATGAAAACATTGTTGGGGTAAAACCTAAAGGGAAAGACCTAGCACCAAATCCAATTTGCCATCTGATCTAACTTCTGGAGGCAGTCAAAATGATCCTTAGAATTCTTCCCTACCTTATTCCTGTGCTGAGATACAGGCTGCTCCAACCTGCTGTAAAATGCTTGATTTCGAGAGTGAGCGAAACTAATGAAAACATTGTTGGGGTAAAACCTAAAGGGAAAGACCTAGCACCAAATCCAATTTGCCATCTGATCTAACTTCTGGAGGCAGTCAAAATGAGCCTTAGAATTCTTCCCTACCTTATTCCTGTGCTGAGATACAGGCTGCTCCAACCTGCTGTAAAATGCTTGATTTCGAGAGTGAGCGAAACTAATGAAAACATTGTTGGGGTAAAACCTAAAGGGAAAGACCTAGCACCAAATCCAATTTGCCATCTGATCTAACTTCTGGAGGCAGTCAAAATGAGCCTTAGAATTCTTCCCTACCTTATTCCTGTGCTGAGATACAGGCTGCTCCAACCTGCTGTAAAATGCTTGATTTCGAGTGTGAGCGAAACTAATGAAAACATTGTTGGGGTAAAACCTAAAGGGAAAGACCTAGCACCAAATCCAATTTGCCATCTGATCTAACTTCTGGAGGCAGTCAAAATGATCCTTAGAATTCTTCCCTACCTTATTCCTGTGCTGAGATACAGGCTGCTCCAACCTGCTGTAAAATGCTTGATTTCGAGAGTGAGCGAAACTAATGAAAACATTGTTGGGGTAAAACCTAAAGGGAAAGACCTAGCACCAAATCCAATTTGCCATCTGATCTAACTTCTGGAGGCAGTCAAAATGATCCTTAGAATTCTTCCCTACCTTATTCCTGTGCTGAGATACAGGCTGCTCCAACCTGCTGTAAAATGCTTGATTTCGAGAGTGAGCGAAACTAATGAAAACATTGTTGGGGTAAAACCTAAAGGGAAAGACCTAGCACCAAATCCAATTTGCCATCTGATCTAACTTCTGGAGGCAGTCAAAATGAGCCTTAGAATTCTTCCCTACCTTATTCCTGTGCTGAGATACAGGCTGCTCCAACCTGCTCTAAAATGCTTGACTTCGAGAGTGAGCAAAACTAATGAAAACATTGTTGGGGTAAAACCTAAAGGGAAAGACCTAGCACCAAATCCAATTTGCCATCTGATCTAACTTCTGGAGGCAGTCAAAATGATCCTTAGAATTCTTCCCTACCTTATTCCTGTGCTGAGATACAGGCTGCTCCAACCTGCTGTAAAATGCTTGATTTCGAGAGTGAGCGAAACTAATGAAAACATTGTTGGGGTAAAACCTAAAGGGAAAGACCTAGCACCAAATCCAATTTGCCATCTGATCTAACTTCTGGAGGCAGTCAAAATGATCCTTAGAATTCTTCCCTACCTTATTCCTGTGCTGAGATACAGGCTGCTCCAACCTGCTGTAAAATGCTTGATTTCGAGAGTGAGCGAAACTAATGAAAACATTGTTGGGGTAAAACCTAAAGGGAAAGACCTAGCACCAAATCCAATTTGCCATCTGATCTAACTTCTGGAGGCAGTCAAAATGAGCCTTAGAATTCTTCCCTACCTTATTCCTGTGCTGAGATACAGGCTGCTCCAACCTGCTGTAAAATGCTTGATTTCGAGAGTGAGCGAAACTAATGAAAACATTGTTGGGGTAAAACCTAAAGGGAAAGACCTAGCACCAAATCCAATTTGCCATCTGATCTAACTTCTGGAGGCAGTCAAAATGAGCCTTAGAATTCTTCCCTACCTTATTCCTGTGCTGAGATACAGGCTGCTCCAACCTGCTGTAAAATGCTTGATTTCGAGAGTGAGCGAAACTAATGAAAACATTGTTGGGGTAAAACCTAAAGGGAAAGACCTAGCACCAAATCCAATTTGCCATCTGATCTAACTTCTGGAGGCAGTCAAAATGAGCCTTAGAATTCTTCCCTACCTTATTCCTGTGCTGAGATACAGGCTGCTCCAACCTGCTGTAAAATGCTTGATTTCGAGAGTGAGCGAAACTAATGAAAACATTGTTGGGGTAAAACCTAAAGGGAAAGACCTAGCACCAAATCCAATTTGCCATCTGATCTAACTTCTGGAGGCAGTCAAAATGATCCTTAGAATTCTTCCCTACCTTATTCCTGTGCTGAGATACAGGCTGCTCCAACCTGCTGTAAAATGCTTGATTTCGAGAGTGAGCGAAACTAATGAAAACATTGTTGGGGTAAAACCTAAAGGGAAAGACCTAGCACCAAATCCAATTTGCCATCTGATCTAACTTCTGGAGGCAGTCAAAATGATCCTTAGAATTCTTCCCTACCTTATTCCTGTGCTGAGATACAGGCTGCTCCAACCTGCTGTAAAATGCTTGATTTCGAGAGTGAGCGAAACTAATGAAAACATTGTTGGGGTAAAACCTAAAGGGAAAGACCTAGCACCAAATCCAATTTGCCATCTGATCTAACTTCTGGAGGCAGTCAAAATGAGCCTTAGAATTCTTCCCTACCTTATTCCTGTGCTGAGATACAGGCTGCTCCAACCTGCTGTAAAATGCTTGATTTCGAGTGTGAGCGAAACTAATGAAAACATTGTTGGGGTAAAACCTAAAGGGAAAGACCTAGCACCAAATCCAATTTGCCATCTGATCTAACTTCTGGAGGCAGTCAAAATGATCCTTAGAATTCTTCCCTACCTTATTCCTGTGCTGAGATACAGGCTGCTCCAACCTGCTGTAAAATGCTTGATTTCGAGAGTGAGCGAAACTAATGAAAACATTGTTGGGGTAAAACCTAAAGGGAAAGACCTAGCACCAAATCCAATTTGCCATCTGATCTAACTTCTGGAGGCAGTCAAAATGATCCTTAGAATTCTTCCCTACCTTATTCCTGTGCTGAGATACAGGCTGCTCCAACCTGCTGTAAAATGCTTGATTTCGAGAGTGAGCGAAACTAATGAAAACATTGTTGGGGTAAAACCTAAAGGGAAAGACCTAGCACCAAATCCAATTTGCCATCTGATCTAACTTCTGGAGGCAGTCAAAATGAGCCTTAGAATTCTTCCCTACCTTATTCCTGTGCTGAGATACAGGCTGCTCCAACCTGCTGTAAAATGCTTGATTTCGAGAGTGAGCGAAACTAATGAAAACATTGTTGGGGTAAAACCTAAAGGGAAAGACCTAGCACCAAATCCAATTTGCCATCTGATCTAACTTCTGGAGGCAGTCAAAATGAGCCTTAGAATTCTTCCCTACCTTATTCCTGTGCTGAGATACAGGCTGCTCCAACCTGCTGTAAAATGCTTGATTTTGAGAGTGAGCGAAACTAATGAAAACATTGTTGGGGTAAAACCTAAAGGGAAAGACCTAGCACCAAATCCAATTTGCCATCTGATCTAACTTCTGGAGGCAGTCAAAATGATCCTTAGAATTCTTCCCTACCTTATTCCTGTGCTGAGATACAGGCTGCTCCAACCTGCTGTAAAATGCTTGATTTCGAGAGTGAGCGAAACTAATGAAAACATTGTTGGGGTAAAACCTAAAGGGAAAGACCTAGCACCAAATCCAATTTGCCATCTGATCTAACTTCTGGAGGCAGTCAAAATGATCCTTAGAATTCTTCCCTACCTTATTCCTGTGCTGAGATACAGGCTGCTCCAACCTGCTGTAAAATGCTTGATTTCGAGAGTGAGCGAAACTAATGAAAACATTGTTGGGGTAAAACCTAAAGGGAAAGACCTAGCACCAAATCCAATTTGCCATCTGATCTAACTTCTGGAGGCAGTCAAAATGATCCTTAGAATTCTTCCCTACCTTATTCCTGTGCTGAGATACAGGCTGCTCCAACCTGCTGTAAAATGCTTGATTTCGAGAGTGAGCGAAACTAATGAAAACATTGTTGGGGTAAAACCTAAAGGGAAAGACCTAGCACCAAATCCAATTTGCCATCTGATCTAACTTCTGGAGGCAGTCAAAATGAGCCTTAGAATTCTTCCCTACCTTATTCCTGTGCTGAGATACAGGCTGCTCCAACCTGCTGTAAAATGCTTGATTTCGAGAGTGAGCGAAACTAATGAAAACATTGTTGGGGTAAAACCTAAAGGGAAAGACCTAGCACCAAATCCAATTTGCCATCTGATCTAACTTCTGGAGGCAGTCAAAATGAGCCTTAGAATTCTTCCCTACCTTATTCCTGTGCTGAGATACAGGCTGCTCCAACCTGCTGTAAAATGCTTGATTTCGAGAGTGAGCGAAACTAATGAAAACATTGTTGGGGTAAAACCTAAAGGGAAAGACCTAGCACCAAATCCAATTTGCCATCTGATCTAACTTCTGGAGGCAGTCAAAATGATCCTTAGAATTCTTCCCTACCTTATTCCTGTGCTGAGATACAGGCTGCTCCAACCTGCTGTAAAATGCTTGATTTCGAGAGTGAGCGAAACTAATGAAAACATTGTTGGGGTAAAACCTAAAGGGAAAGACCTAGCACCAAATCCAATTTGCCATCTGATCTAACTTCTGGAGGCAGTCA